>NC_037680.1:62093200-62308917 GCF_003255815.1 Theropithecus gelada | reverse complement strand
AGCAAACTATCACAAGAACAGAAAACCAAACACCGCATGTTCTCACTCATAGGTGGGAACTGAACAATGAGATCACTTGGACTCAGGAAGGGGAACATCACACACCGGGGCCTATCATGGGGAGGGGGGAGGGGGGAGGGATTGCATTGGGAGTTATACCTGATGTAAATGACGAGTTGATGGGTGCAGCACACCAACATGGCACAAGTATATATATGTAACAAACCTGCACGTTATGCACATGTACCCTACAACTTAAAGTATAATAATAATAAATAAATTAAAAAAAAAGAGTTTAAAGAACAACAAAAAAAACATAGTTTTCTGAATTACAAAAAAAAATAGCTCAATCATAAAAATAATAGAAAATAAATATTTATTAAAACAAGATCTACATCTGAAGTCTGATTTATTTTCTTATTTTTTTGCTGATTTGAACTGTTTCTTTTCTTCTTTCTACTTTCTTAAGAAAATTGGCACTCCTTTCCAGACCTGTACTCCACATGATCAAATTTACATTTCCCCCAAGGGATATAATTCAATTTTGAGAAACAGCCAGACTGAAAACTATATCCTATATTTTGGCAGAAAAAAAAAAAACAAACTTCACTGGGTTCAGTTCATAAAATGGGCTTCATGACAACAGTCTATCCTTAGACTAGTACCTTTTGGCAGTATGCAATTAGGATCATGAAAGCTGATGTCAGTGACACCGTTATCATTTGTCCTAATTTGTTTTTCTAGGATATGGTTTCTTAGGTCAACCCAAGTTTCCACAGGTTTTTCTCTTAGATATTCTGCAACCTAATGCATTCAGATTCACTTTTCTGTTTTCTTCATGTTATATCATTGGCACGAAACATAACTCAAGGAGTTCTATGTATTCATTGACAGCAGTTCCCAACAGACTTTCTGCTCCAAAAGCATACACACAGAACCAAACAAAGTGCAAAGGCCTACAGGTAAAATTAGTCAGGAAACTGAAAAAGCTTCATTGATCACTATTAGAAAACAATTTTATTAACCAGATAAAGCATGGCATCAGCAGAAATGGCAGGGTATCTTCAGAAATTCATTCCTCCAAAAAAGTAACAAGTAAACTGGCAAAAGAACAATGATGAGAATTATAGTTTCTGGGGCTCTAGAAAATTATCAAAGGCTTGCAGCATTCCAGAGAGCACTTATTTAGGAAAAACAGTGAATCTAGGTAATAGCATTGAGTTTTGGTGTTTTAACTTGTCTTATTTTCATCCCCTCTCTCCAGCTTCGTAATATCCTTGAAAAATAATACCCTGAAATCACAGCAACATAGTTTTATTTTGGTATCTGCCCAAAATCTAGCATTATAGTTTGAACATAGTAGGTTCTCAATAAATGTTTGATAAATAAATTCCTATTTAAAGTCTTTTGGATCGGTGCCTACTTCTCTCTCATCCCAAATGAAGTCTTTGCAGGCCACAGATAGCTTTTGGGAACTGGTTCTGAGTTTGTTTCTTTCAATTTTTCCTATATATTGGTGTCAAAGTTATTCATTGTGTATGCTAATTTGACCATTACACCCCCACTAAAAACCATCAGACTATTACACAATAAATAAACTACAAGTTTTAACCACAGTCTTCAGGGTAATAGATTTATGCCTTCTTCATTCTGTTACTCCTTATACCTTCCCTGTAATACAAGGTTACTTATCACCTAAGTGCAATGCTTAATTATTGCAACTTTACTCCCACTGCAGTCATATTTATTTTCATTCCCTTGGTACTGAATTTTCATCTCTATTTTATAAATCTTTTTTAACATTAAACAAATGATCAGGGACAAGAAAACTAAGCAATAAGTGAGAAAAGAAATAGAAGAGATGTGAGGCTTCCACAGCAAACTCCTATAAAACCTGGAGTTAAACCTGAACAAGAGGAATGTGACATATGTGTCTTTGCTCTTTATTTGGATCTGTGTGTATGCTCTTGGGGCAGTGGTGAAGAAGCTCCAGGTAAGGTATAGAGTTCTTTATTTTTCACTAAGGTAGGATTTTTAATGAAAGAATATACAAAATGCTTGCTATGAAAGATTCAAGTGATTTTTGTAATTCTACATTCTTGGATAGGAGAAGATAAAAATTGCAGTTATTACAACTATATTATGAGCCTCTTCTAACCTTTTCTTTAAAGAGGTAGGTATTTATATTTCCAATAAATAAAAATGTTTGTATCCAATAAATAAAATAAACAATGTTATTTTACATATGGTCTACACATCATCAAGTTTTATTGCTTTGAACTAGACAAGTCAGTTTCCTTCCTTCTGCATCTTTTACAGTATTATGTATCATATGAATACTCAATAAGTCAAACAAACTGATATTTATCAGTCTTAAAATAAAAATTATCATTTCAGGAAACCTTGTCTGAACATGTCAATACCATTTGCCGTCACTCACCACTTATTTTACTCAATCATCTTCATAGGAATTTGGGGTTTGTAAAGTTTATCCTAGACTTCATTTGGTTTGTTGATTTTTTTAAAAGATGATGGCATTGGGTGTAAAATAATACAAAGCTCACTGCCATTACTTAGATTCGTGTTTTCCTCTCTCTCTTTTCTTGAGTTGAGGAAAACAGATATAAACATCAACAAAATAGGTGGTCACTAAGGTTTGAAGAATGAAAAGTCCCTGGGCTTAACAACTATCTCTTGTAAGTGCCATAATTTCCACTACTAGAGATTTTTTTTTTTTTAATTAAACTGCAAAATAGCCTTTGGGGTGCGGGAATAACTGATTAAGTCATTTGTACTATGAACTATTTTACCAGTCTTAGACAGCCAGTAATCTCAAAAAGCATAAGAGATGGTAGCTGTTTCAAAGAAGAGAAAAGGAAACAAATAAAGCCAGATCATGAGAAGCTACCAAAAGAAGGCTATGATGTGGATACACTTGAAAATGGCATGGAGGTCCTGACTATAGGTGGATTATAGGTAAGGAGAAGGAGAAAGGAAAGGACAATGATTCACTTTGTCTACAACTTAAGCTTAGTATTGAAAGTCTGCAAAAGACTAAGTTTCACTAAATCCAAGTAGAACTATAAAAATGGAGGATTCCATGGAATAATTTGCTTATGAGCAGCACTCTTATATAATTATTAAAATTATTTATGATTACATATAATTCCTTAGGTACTTACCTATTTGTGCAAACAGGAGAAGAAAATATACCCGGGTCTGTAGCATGAGCCTGAGGTCCTATTTATCAGAAAAATAAAATTACATAGTTTGTGTCCATCCTCAGCAATTTGCTAAATGGTAATCCTCCAGTAGGAGGACCATTTATTCTCTGTTATCACTGCCTTGTTTACAGGCTTTCAGGGACTCTCCACAGTGAAGTCCAAAGTCCTTAGCAAGGACCTGTATTGTAAGATCTGATGTCCTTAATCTACCTCTTCAGTGTCTTCTCTGACTAGTCTTTCATACTTAAGCTATGGTCCAGAGACAGAATATTTTGCAGTCCCCTAAATATATCATGTTTCTTATGCCTCTGTGGACTGTGGTTTTGCAGTTTCTTTTGTCTAAAACACCCTGTGCTGTATTTTAACTTCTCATCTTTTAGGGCTCATTCACCTTATGTTAACTCCTGACAGCCTTCCTTGATACCTACCTGAACAAATACCCTTCCCAGTGCTCTCAAAACACTCTAAACATGTTTATATTATAAAACTCATCATGCCTACACAGTAATTATGTTTACTCTTGTGTACACCTGATTATGACTTCCCACATATATCCTCAGTATTTAACATGTTTTGGTGTGTGATCAATTTTAGAAAGAAAGGAACTGACAATCCCAGCACTTTGGGAGGCCCAGGAGGGCGGATCATGAGGTCAGGAGATCAAGACCATCCTGGCCAACATGGTGAAACCCCGTCTCTACTAAAAATACAAAAAAAATTAGCAGAGCATGGCGGCGTGTGCCTGTAGTCCCGGCTGCTGGGAAGGCTGAGGCAGGAGAATGGTGTGAACCTGAGAGGCGGAGCCCATATCCGAAAATTAAATGTGAAGACAACACTGTTTTTAATGCAAAAAATCTCTTCTGTGGTTTCCCACAATATGCTAAATAAGTATCTTTAATTTTGCCTAGAATTCAGTATAGAGCATTAAAGCCATACTGTTGAAAATAGCTAAACTTTCAGAGAGATAGGAGAACTTTCTGAAGGTAAAACAAATGGGAGAACACAAATCTATAGAGGTAAACAAATGCTGAAGCTGATACCTGCCCTAGGGACAGTGGCCACATCTGGAAATTTAGTGTCTGGTCAGAGCATTTAAAACATGACATTGAGCCCCCCAAAAGATGGGGAATTAAAACTAAGAGCTCCTAAAAATATACAGATGCTCCTTGACTTAACAATGGGGTTGATATCACAATAAACCCATCATAAGTTGAAAATAAGTTGGAAATGCATTTAGTAGACCTAACCTGCTGAACATAATAGCTTTACTTAGCCTACTTTAAATTTGGTCCGAACACTTACATTAGCTTACAGTTGGGCAAAATCAGCTAACACAAAGCCTACTTTATAATAAAGTGTTGAATATCTTATATAATTTCTTGAATGCTATACTGAAAGTAAAAAACAGAATGGTTGTATAGGTACTTAAAATACAGTGTCTATTGAATGTTTATCGGTTTTACACAATCCTAAAGTTGAAAAATCTTAAGTCCAACCACTGTAAGTGGGGAGGTCATCTGTTTAGGATCCAAATGAGCTACGTCTTCAATTAGTCATCTACAAAAAAAAAAAAAAAAAAAAAAAAAAATCATGCCACAGAGGAAGCAGACAAATTACGTCTTGGCTTTTGGCTGTGGGTGGAGAAGGAGGAGGAGAAGATAAAAGCATTTGCTAAGAATTCATAATCACAGATTATGTTTTCTATGACCTTGAGTTTCAAATCCACAGAAACTGTATTGTCCCTAAAACTCCATGTGAGAATTTAATTTAAGATGAATCAGTGTTCACAGCTCTTACAGATAACTGGCAGCAGCATACGTAAATTTCTTTTAGAGAATTATAGTCTATCCAAATATTATTGAATCCCCAATAATAAATTTCTGTCAATAACAACCTCCCACTCCCCGCAGAAATATAAAAAAAGAAAAACAAGAAATCATGGCTTTTAACAGAAACAAAAACAATATATTAAAATTAGACCCCGAAGATTTCAAATATTTGAATTAGCAGATATAAAATATAAAATAAGAGGACTTTATATGTTTAAATATATAAAGAAGGGATTTGAAAGGGTAAGAATAGAAAAACAGCCTATAAGAAGTCCAGCCAAATTTAAAAATAACTATTTAGAAATTGTATTATATATATATAATATACCATAGTTCAATCAATTTTACAAAGCAATTAATTTATGAAATAATAAATTATATAGAAAAACTAAATAAAGAGAGAATTAGTGAACTGGAGAACATATTTGAAGAAATTAACAGAAATGCAGTGAGAGAAATGGAAAATACAGTTGTTAAAGTACATGAGACAAGAAGGTAGTCTAATACTCAGAAGAAGATAGTAATGAAAATGAAGAGAGGCAAAATAGATAGAGAAAATGGCTGAAACTTGTACAGAACTGCTCCTAATAATAATACTAAAGAAAAAACAAAGAAAACATCTTAAAAACAGCCCAAGGTGGGGGACAGAAGAATCACTTACAAAGGAATAATTACACAGAATAAAAAGTAAAAGAATTACACAAAACAATTTTTTTTTTTTTTTTTTTTTTTTTTGAGACAGAGTGTCGCTCTGTCACCCAGGCTGGAGCGCAGTGGCACGTTCTTGGCTCACTGCAACCTCTGCCTCCCAGGTTCAAGTTATTCTTGTGCCTCAGTCTAAAAATCTGTTATATTTAAAGTGCTAAGAAAAAAAAAAATAACCATCCCCTGAAACTTACTCATATCATTGGACATAATGATATTCTAATACAAGGATAAAGACAATTTTATCAAATAAAATCTGAGAATTTACTCCCAAAATACGTTCACTAAAGACCTTTCTAAAGAATGCAGTACTTTAGGACAAATGGCAATAATCCCAAGAAGTATTAAATGCAAGAAGGAATGAGTGGAGAACAAAATAAGCTGGTAAACAGGTGGGCAAATATAAATAAAATCTGTATAAAACAGTAATAAGAAAGTAATTTGACTGATAAAACCTTTAAAATGTCAAAATTTAAACTATTGGACAATAATAAGTATGATACAAAGTGATGATTAGAAGTAAATTATCCAACTTTAACTTTTATTTTAAATATACTTCAACAGAACTAGAAGAGTAAATTTACAGTGTTCAACACAAAGAAATAACAAATGTTTGAGTGACAGATCTCCCAATTAACCAGACTTATCACTATATATTGTATGCTTATATCAAAATACTTATGTACCCCAGAAATATGTCTGACTTTTATGTATCCATAAAAATTTAAACAAAATGTTAGGGTAATTGCCAAAAGAAACATACATATGTTATGCAATTTGTAAAACAGAAAAAAAAAAACCTAGATTAAAAACTAAATTTAGCACTCTAAGAGAATGCAATAAAGAATAAATAAAAATATATTAAAAAGTAGAACAAAGAGAAACCACAAATAAGGCAGTAAAAAACTTCCAAAGATTTGTAATTTACATAAATACAAATTGATTGTGTTCAGTTAAAATTCAGAAATGCTAAGACATTAAAAATAAAGCAAAATCCAGCTGTAGACTGTCTACAAGAGGCATCTAAACAAATAAAGACACTAAGATTAGAAGCTGATGTCTCTATATTAATAATAGACACATTTAATTTAAGCCAAAAAATATAACTTATGGTAAAGGTCACTGCATGATGATAGGAATATTCAATTCACCTGGAAGATATGATGATTCTAAAATTTGGATATGTCTAATCACTAGATCAAAAATATTTTTAAAATGGTCAGAGCTACATTAACGAGTTTTCAAACCTACTCTCATTATTTTCAATAATTTTTAGAACAAGGAGTAAAAAGTATATATGTGTATTTGAATATATAATAAGCTACCTATTTGAAATACACAATTCACTATCTTGATTGAATGGACATATTTAGAACATTACATCCCAAATTGAATAATATTCATTGTTTTCAACCACACAGAACCTATTAAATATTAATCATGTTTGCTAAGCCAGAAAGTATGCTCTAGATTCCTCTTTATGGTTGGTATCATGAAGATCATACTCTCAGTCTACAATGCAATTAAATTATAAATGACCACCAACAAAAATAAAGTAAATTTAGAGTAACTAACCCAGGAGTACAAAATTTAATAACTAACTCATGAGTACAAACTAATAAACAAAATTGAATATTAAACATGATTTAGAAAAAAATGAAGTATTATAAGGCAAGTTTTTTGATACATTTTATATTTTAATAGTTACATATCACCAACTAAGTTTCACATACTGTTCTAAAAAGTTTAAAATATAAACTCATTGAATTCCCATAACAATCGTATGTATTACTACTATTATATTTATTTTATAGTTGGAAAATCTAAAGAACAGAGACATTAAATAACTTGGCCAAACTAACATGCATTTTAAGTACTGGAGTGTGGATTAAACCTATCTATCTGAGTACATTCTCTTAGTGACTATGCCATACTGCCTTTCAATAATCTCATCTAAATAAATACGATATATTATAACTTTATGCAAGTATATCTGAAAATGTATATGAATTAAATAAATTTAGAAAAAAAGTTACTTGCTGAAAACACTCAAAAAGAAGAAAAATAATTTTGAATCACTAAAGTAATTGAATTCATAATTTAGCTTTTTCTCACTAAAAGAACAAAGACTAGGTTATTTATTTTAACAGTGACTTCTACTAAACATTCAAAGAATATATAATTTCAACTTTTTAAATGTTTATAAAACAGTAAAAGCAGCCAACATAATTAACTCATGGAGCTAGTGTAATCTTGACATGAAAACCGTATCAGGATACTATGAGAAAGGAAAATTACAACCCAACCTCTCTCAAGAACCTAGATGCTAAAATCCTAAACAAATTACTAGTAAATTTAATCTACATGTATAAGAAGAAAAACACATGATAGATAAAACTGATTTAATCAAGGGTGTGTGGCTGTTTTAACAATAAAATATGATAGCCTTAACAGACACATAAAATATATTTTAAAAAGTCAAAATTCACCACTAAAGTTTTGCATATTAGAAGTAGAAAGATACTTTCTTAGCCTAACATTATTATCTACCAAAAGATCACAGTACATATCATACTTAATGAGAAATTATTTAAACATTTTTTTTTACTAAGAAAGAAGACAAGGAGCCCACTTTTACCACTTTATTAATCATTGCACTTCAGGTCTTAGGAAAGGGAAGAGTGCAAAGAAAACTACAATTATAAGAATTGCAAATGAAGTAACTAAATTTTATTATTTGCAGAAGGTATCATTTGATTTTTTTAAAAAAACACAGTTATTTCTGTGTTATGGGGACAGGATTAATATATTAGTAAATATTAAGCCCTCTGCTGAGAAATAAAAGAGGGTCTCTCTACCCCTAACCTCCTCCAGCTGTACTTTACAGCACTCTGTTATTTTCAGGGAGGAGGTTATGGTCATCCTCGGAAGCAAAACTGATGGAAAATTTATAGCCACGCCTATTCATTATATATTATCTCTGGCTGATTTCCTTAGGATAGAGTGAGTAGCTGCAACAGAGACCATATGCCTGGCCAACATGTGGATTAGAATCTTGCATCCCGGCCAGGCGCGGTGGCTCACGCCTGTAATCACAGCACTTTGGGAGGCTGAGGTGAGCAGATCACCTGAGGTGAGGAGTCCAAGATCAGCCTGACCAACATAGCGAAACCTGGTCTGTACTAAAAATACAAAAATTAGTTGGGTATGGTGGTGGGTACATGTAATCCCAACTACTCGGGTGGCTGAGGCAGAGGAGTCACTTGAACCCAGGAGGCGGAGGTTGCGGTGAGCCGAGATTGCACCACTGCACTCCAGCCTGGGCAACAGAGTGAGACTCTGTCTCAAAATAATAATAATAATAATAATAATAACAACAATAGTAATAAAAATCTTGCATCCCTCAGATAGAAAATAGACGTATTTTGTATATTCATAAAACACTTAAAAATGTCATATATCATATCACATATTTAGCTATAAAGAAAATTTAACATCAATGAAAAGAGATTTAAAGCCTATGTTTTTTGATACGAATTCAAATAAATTAAAAAGAAATAATAGAAATGTTATCAAAATTAGCAATGTCAACAGAGATTTTTTTGATATCAATTCAAATGAATTAAAAATAAATAATAAGAATGTTATCAAAATTAGAAATGAAAGCAATATTCACCCAGGTAACTGTTACACTGAAAGGGATTCTAAGAGGGAAAGTTAAAAATTACATATAAACCAATGAAAAGCAGGACAACTGACATCAAAATGTACAGTGTTGAGTTGTACATTCATAGTAAAATATAGAGTATGAAAGCTATTATTATTATTATATAATTTCTATTTTTTATTATTTAATTTTTGAGATTGTGTCTCAGTCTGTCACCCAGGCTGGAGTGCCCTGGCATGATCGTGGCTCACTGCAACCTCTGCCTCCCAGGTCAAGTCATTATCCCACCTCAGCTTTCCAAGTAGCTGGGATCACAGATGTGTGCCAATATGCCTGGCTAAGTTTTTGTATTTTTGGTAGAGACAGGGTACCACCATTTTGCCCAGGCTGGTTTCAAACTGCTGAGCTCAAGCAATGAACCCGTCTCAGCCTCCCAGAGTGCTGGGTTTACAGGCATGAACCACTGCACCCGGCACAATGTAATTTTTAAATAAAACAAAAACCCGGCCAGGCGAGGTGGCTCATGCCTGCAATCCCAACACTTTAGGAGGCAGAGGTGGGTGGATCACCTGAGGTCAGGAATACGACACTAGCCTGGCCAACATGGAGAAACTCCATCTCTACTAAAAATACAAAAATTAGTGGAGTATGGTGGCACACACCTGTAATCCCAGCTACTCGGGAGGCTAAGGCAGGAGAATCTCTTGAACCCAGGAGGCAGAGGTTGCAGCGAGCCGAGATTGCACCACTGTACTCCAGCCTGGGTGAGAGAATGAGGATCCACGAAAAAAAAAAAAAAAAAAAAAAACACACAATTTTGGAAGATAGAGTTAACAGATGGTCTGGGAGTGTTCTATCCTTAACTCTGTGGAAGTTTAGATAACTGATTTTTCATTTTTGCAAAAGCTAGGACCATGCAATTTATGATTTGAAATTTAAGATCCCAAACGTCCCTGGAGAACTTCAGAGTAAGCTTTGTTTACTAATGGTTTTCACTCAGATTAATCAAATACATAACATGGCTTGGGGCATAAAGACACCCTACTAAGAATTACTACATTGAGAGCTTTCCAGAAAACAATTTTTTTTTTTCCATATAGATCCACAAATGAAATGTGTCCATGTGTGAATAAAGGTTCTGAGGAGGTTGTGCCTGTATGATTCTTGGGCCCTTAATGCTTGCTTGTCCTCTCTTTCTCTAGTTACACAATATCTTTTGCTATATAGTTTATGTTGGTATGCTCAATATAGTCTTGTGAGTCCTTTCAAATACCCAGATTTGTGCAATCTTTTCAAGAGTGTATTCATTCAAAGAAATGTTAAAAGAACGAGAACATAATTTAAAAGGACTAAAATAGACATTAAAATTTTAAAAAAAGAAACCCAAGCAAATAGTGAATTAAAAATCTGAACTGAAAATGCTAAGGAAGAAGAAAGCTGCTTCTGAAACTGCTAATAAGGGAAATAAGAAAGAAAAGACTAGTTAGTGTTAGATAATGTAAATACAAAATTAGGAGAAATTAGAATTATTGAAATAATAACTACATGCATCTCTAGGCCAATGAGTCTAATTCATAATTTCCTAGCAAAATACAATCTAACAAAATTGACTAAGGAAAGATGGCAAACTTGAAAGGGTAATCACCATAAAAATGCAAAGGAGAAACAGTTAATAGGATGCAAATATTAACTGCTACATTTTACATAAACTTTAAAGAACAGATTATTAAATGTTACATTGAACATTCTGGGGAATAAAATGGTGGAAATTTTCTCATTCTCTTTACAAAATTAGTACAACTTTATTTTCAAACAGGAAAAAGAATGATAAAGAGATCAAGCCTACTTATAAATAAATTATAACATCTTAAATGAGACAATTGCAGAAAAATTTGAACCATGTAGTTAAAAAATACATATATAATAGCTCCTTCAGTAGTTAAAAATCCTGCTTGATGGTTTGCAGTCATAATAGAATAACTGACACTTGACCAGCCTTCTTACCATAATCAATCAGAAAATTAGACTATATGAGTAATCTTTTTACATATGGAGAACAGGAATCACAATAATGTACTCTCTGCACAAAGGGATAAAGATAAAGTGAAGTTTGAAAATACCACATATTATTAACTAAAGACACTTTCCAAGCAATAACATACTATGGTGGCTTAACTAATTTGAGGAGTTAGAAATTATACAGAGATTTAAAAAAGCTAAGACAGCTAGAAACTATGGAGAATAGTACCAGGAAAATATGGCATTATATACAGGAAGAAGTCCATGCTTCTAAAATGGCACCCTGTTGAGATTTTAGCTCTACATTAAGTTGCACAATCTAGTATGATACCCAGGCAAACGACAACTTCTTGTAGAAAAAAATATTACTGTGGAGGTGTGAAAAGAATAAGTCTCAATTTCACACAAGACTGGAAAATATTTCCTAACTGACTAGTAAGAGAGGAGGGACTTGGTAGAATGTCTAGCACATCTTATAGAGACTCCAGAAAATTAATCTCCATTTAGGAGAACTGAAGGATCCATAAAGTAAAATTGACATTATACGTCCCGTAACAACATTTAAATATAAGCCTTAAAAAATCACAATCATACATAAACCTGTTAAAACAAAATTCTCCAATTTTTGAAAGCAGACAAAACTCGACAATAGCATAGCAATAAAACTGTCTGGTATGCAATAAAATATGTCAGCCATGGACAGAAACAAGAAAAGAAGAGACATAACTAGGAAAAATATTAGTCAACAGAAATAGATTGAGAAATAGTAGAGATGACAGAAATAACAGGATAGACCTTAGAAACATTTAATGAGGGGGAGAGATGTTAAGATATAAAAAAGGCCAACAGAACTTGTAAAATAACTCATTTTCTGAGATTAAAAACTTACTGGTGTGGTTTGACACTACAGACAAATAAAATAATCTCAAAGACATAGCATTAGAAATTATACAAACTGAAGCATGTGTATTTTTAAAAGATTTATAAGTAGTTAAGAGAGCCTCAGTAACCTGCAGGAAAGTATCAGGTGATCTAATATATGTTAAAATTGGGGTCCCAGACTACAGTCAAAGTGAAAGAATAAATTATAAAATCAGCTAGAGAAAAGCATCTAGTCACTTACAAAGAAAATCTCATTAGAATAACAGCAGATTTCTCAGCAGAAACCTTACAGGCCAGAAAAGAATGATATAAAATATTCAAAGTTTTGAAAGAAAATACATACATACATACATATATATATAGTGTGTACATATATATAATATAGAAATATAGAAATTCTACAGGCCAAAAATTCTATATTTAACAAGATTAAGCTTCACAAATTAAGGAGAAATAAAGTTTTTCCCAAACAAGCAAATACCGAGGGAATTCATCACCACTAAACTGGTCCTATAAGAAATGCTTTGGGCCTGGCATGTTGGATCATGCTTGTAATCCCAGCACTTTGGGAGGTTGAGGCAGATGGATTGCTTCGAGCCCAGGAGTTTGAGAACAGCCTGGGCAACATGACAAAACCCAATCTGTATACCAAAAAAATACAAAAACTTGCTGGTGTGGTGGCATGTGTCTGTAGTCTCAGCTATTTGGGAAGCTGAGGTGGGAAGATGGCTTGAGTTAAGGATGTGGAGATTACAGTGAGCTGAGGTCATGCCACTGCACTCTAGCCTGGGTGACAGAGCTGGATCTGAAAAAGAAAAGGAAAAAAACAAAAAGAAAAGAAAAGAAAGGAAAAGAAAAAGAGAAGAGGAGAGGAGAGGAGGGAAGTGGAGGGGAAGGGAGGGGATAAAAGATAAGCTCAAAAAAATTCAAAACTCAAGTGATAGTCACCATTATGAAAACACACAAAAGTACAAACTCACTGATATGGTTTGGATGTTTTATCCCTTCAAATATCAGTTTGAAATGTAATCCCCCAGTGTTGAAGGTGAGGCCTGGTAAGAAGTGTTTGGATCATGGGTGCAGATCCCTCATGAATGACTCGGTGCCCTCCTTACAGCAGTAATGAATGAGTTCTTGTGCTGAGTTCACATGAGAACTGGCTGTTTAAAAGAGTTCTGCTTTCTTACCAAATGATATGCCTGCTCCCCCACTTCACCTTCTGCCATGAGTGGAAGCTTTCTGAAGCTCTCATTAGAAGCAATGCTTTAGCAAAGAGCTTGACTGCATTGTGTCCATGCCCTGGGCATTTATGGAAGGTTGAACTTAAAGAGTGATGTCTTAGAGTATTTGGCAGAACAAATTTCTAAGCAACAAAGCATTCAAGAAATGATGTGGCTACTTCTAACAACCTATAATCAGATATTGGGGCAAAGAAATGAGTTAAAGGTGGAACTTATATTTATAAAAGAAGCAAAGTGTAAAAATTTGTAAAATTCACAAACTGTCTTTGTGATAGAAAAGGAAAGGGTGTTTTCAAGACAGAAATACAAGCAGGTTGTGGACCAATCACTTACTAGAGAGATTAGCATGACTAAAAGGGGGCCAAGTGTTAACAACCAAGACAATGGAAAAAAGCCCTTGAAGCCATTTCAGAAATCTTTGGGAAAGACCCTCCCATCACAGGCCCAGAGACCTAGGAGGAAAGAATGGTTTTAGAGGCCAGACCCAGGAACCTGCTCCTCTGCTCAGCCTCAAGACGCTGCTGCTCACATCCTGGCCACTCCAGCTCCAGCCTCAGCTCAAAGGCCCCAGGTACAGTTTGGGATGCCACTGTGGACATTGCAAGGCATAAGCCTTGCCAGGTTCTACGTGCTGTTTAGTCTGCAGGCTTACAGAATACAAGAGTGAAGGAGGCTTGGCCGCTCCACATAGATTTCAGAGTATGTATGAGAAAGGCAGGGTGCCCAGGCAGAAACCTGCTGCAGGACTGAAGCCCCTGCAGAGAGACTCTAGTAGGGCAGTGCCAATGGGAAATGTGGGATTGAAGCACTCACACTGAGTCCTCACTGGGCACTACCTAGTGGAACTGTGGGAATAGGACCACTGCGCTCCAGATCCCAGCATGGTACAGCCACCAACAGCTTGACACCTCAGCATGGAAAAGCAGCAGGCATTAGACTCAAATCAGTGACAGAAGCCATGGGGGCTCCACCCTGAAAAGCCACAGTAGTGGGGATGACTAATGCCTTGGGACCCCACCCCCTTTTTTTAGTGTGCCCAGGATGAGAGAGATGGAATCAAGGGAGATTATTTTGGAGCTTTGAGATTTAATGTTGACACTGCTAGGTTTTAGATTTGCATGGGGCACGTTGCCCCTTTATTTTGGCTGTTTTCTCCCTCTTGGAATGGAAATGTCTACCCAATGCCTGTACCACCGTAGTATCTTGGGAGTAATAACATGTTTTTGAACTCACAAGCTCATAAGTGAAGGCAACATACCTTAAGTCTCAAATTAAATTTTGGACCTTGGACTTTTTATTGAATTAATGCTGGAATAAGTTAAGATTTGGGGGGACTATTGGGAAGGGATGATTGTATTTTGCAATATAAAACATACATGAGATTTGGTGGCCAGTGGCAGAATGATATGGTTTGGATGTTTTGTCCCCTCAATATTTCATGTTGAAGTATAATCCCTGATATTGGAGGTGGGGCCTGATGGGAGGTGTTTTGGTCATGGGAATGGATTCCCCATAAATGATTTTGTGCCCACTTCATAATAAACAGTGAGTTCTCACTCTGAGTTCAGATTAAAAGCGTGGCACCCACCCACTGCTGCTTTCTCACCATGTGATAAGCCTGCTTCCCCTTCACCTTCTGCCATGAGTGGAAGCTTCCTGAGACCCTCAGCAGAAGCAATGCTGGTACCATGCATGTACAGCCTGTCAGAAGTCAAATCAGGAATGCAATGTCATTCACAACAGCCACAAAATGAATGAGGATACTGAAGAAATACCACTAACCAGGGAGGTGCAAGATCTCTTCACTGAGAATTACAAAACACTGCTCAAAGAAACCAGAGATGATACAAACAAATAGAAAAAGATACTATGCTCAGAGATAGGAAGAATTAATATTGTCAAAATGACCACGCTGCCCAAAGCAATTTACAGATTCAATGCCATTCCTATCAAACTACCAATGGCATGCTTCACAGAACAAGAAAACATTATTTTAAAATTTACATGGAACCAAAAAAAAAAAAAAAGAGAGAGAGAGCCTGAATAGCCAAGGCAATCCTAAACAAAAAGAACAAAGCAGGAGGCATCAAGCTACCTGACTTCAAACTATACTACAGGTCTACAGTAACCAAATCAGCATGGTATTGGTACAAAAATAGATACATAGGCCTGCAACCATCTGATCTTCAGCAAAGCTGACAAAAACAAGCAATGGAGAAAGGATTCCCTATTCAATAAATGGTTCTGGAATAACTGGCTAGCCGTATGCAGATCGAAACTGGGCCCCTCCTATACAGAAATCAGCACAAGATGGATTAAAGACTGAAATGTAAAACCCGATTTATTAAAACTATGGAAGACAATGGAGGCAGTACCATTCTGGACACAGGAACTGGCGAAGGTTTCATGAGGAAGATGCCAAAACCAATTGCAACAAAGGCAAAAATTGACAAATGGGGTCTACTGAAACTAAAGAGCTTCTGCACAGCAAAAGAAACTAGTAGCACAGTAAACAAACAACCTACAAAATGGGAAAAAATATTTGCAAACTATGCATGTGGCAAGAGTCTAATATTCAGCATTTGTAAGTAACTTAAACAAATTTACAAGAAAAAAACCGATCCCATTAAAAAGAGGGCAAAGGATATGAACAGACACTTTTCAAAAGAAGATAAACATGCAGTCAGCAGCATATTTTAAAAGCTCAATATCACTGATCATTAGATAAATGCAAATCAAAATCACAATGAGATACCATCTTGCAGCAGTCAGGATGGTTAGTATTAAAAAGAAAAAATAACAGATGCTGGCAAGGTTGCAGAGAAAAGGGAACATTTATACATTGTTGGTGGGATTGTAAATTAATTCAATCACTGTGGAAAGTAGTGTGATGATTCATCAAAGAGCTAAAAACAGAACTACTATTTGACCCTGCAATCCCATTACTGGCTATATATCCAAAGGAACATACACCATTCTATCATAAAGACACATGCATGTGTATGTTCATTGCAGCACATTACTCACAATAGCAAAGGCATGGAATCAACCTAAATGTTCATTAATGGTAGACTAGATTTTTTAAAATATGGCACATATACACCATGGAATACTATGCAGACACAGAAAAGAATTAGATCATGTCTTTTGCAGGAACATGGATGGAGCTGGAGGCCATTTTCCTTAGCAAACTAACACAGGAACAGAAAACAAAATCCACGTGTTATCACTTATAAGTGGAAACTAAACGATGAGAACACATGGACACAAAGAGGGGAACAAGGACACTGAGGCCACACTGTGGTAGAGGGTGGGAGGAGGGAGAGGATCAGAAAAAATAATGATTGAGTACTAATACTAGGCTTAGTACCAGGGTGATGAAATGATCTGTACAACAAACCCTCATGACATAAGTTTATCTGTAAAACAAACCTGCATATGTACCACTCAGCCTAAAATAAAAGATTTTCTTAATAAAGAAAATAACTATTTGCCCATTAAAAATAAAATAAAACAACATAAACATAGAAAACAACTGTATGCCAATTAAAAATAACATAAAAAAGAAACAATAGGGAAAGATAATTTTTTTCAATAAATATTGTTGAGAAAACGGTATGTTCACAGGCAGAAGAATTAAATTGGACCCTTACCTCACATCATATACAAAAAACAACAAAAAATGAATTAAAGATATAAACGTAAGGCCTTAAGGCATAAAACTATAAGAGAAAACATACAAATCTTCTTGATGTTGATCTAGGCAATAAATGTTTGGATATGGCACTAAAAGCATAGGCAATAAAAGCAAAAATAGAAAAACGAGATTGCATCAAATGTAAAAGTTTTTGCATTGCTGTAAAACAATCAACAGAGTGAGAAAGCAACCTACAGAATTGTATAAAATATCTGTAAACCACATATCTGATAAGGCGTTGTTATCCCAAGTATATAAAAAACTGAAACAACTCAATAGTAAAATAATATATATTAAAAATAATGAGCAAAATACATGAACAGACTTAAATACATTTATCAAACAAAGGCATGGAAATAATCAAAAAGTATATGAAAGGATGCTCAACATGACTAATCTCAGGGAAATACAATCAAAACCACAATGATATACCACTTCACATCTCTTAGAATGCCTATTATCAAAAATGTAAAAGACAACAAGCATTGGCAAGATTATGAAGAAAAACAAATCCTTGCATATTGTTGGTAGAAACGTAAATTTGTACAGACATTGTGGAAAACAGTATGAAGGTTCCTCAACAATTACCTTATGATCTAGCAATTCGACTTCTGGGTACATATCCAAAGGAAATGAAATCAGTATGTTGAAGAGATATCTGCACTCCTGTGTTTACTGCAGCATTATTCACAATAGCTAATATATAGAAACAAATGTATATCAACAGATGAGGGGATAAAGAAGATCTGATATATACCAAGAGACAGATCTATCTGTCTAAGTAGATATATAAATAAACACAGATACACAGACAGACAGATAGAAAGATACAATACTATTTAGCCTTTCAGACAAAGGAAATCTTGCCATTTGTGACAACATCAAAGAACTTGGAGAACATCATGCTAAGTGGAATAAGCCAAATGCAGAAAGACAAAAACGGCATGATTTATATGTGTAATATAAAAATGTCAGGGTCATAGGAACAGGGAATAGAATGGTGGTTACCAGGAGTTATGGGGAGGAGAATACATAAGATAAATAAGTGTGGAAGATCTAATGTACAACAATGTGAGTATAGTTAACAATATTGTGTCACTAAAAACTGCTAAGATAGTAGCTCGTAAGTGTTCTTCCACCACCACACACAAATAGTAACTATATGAAGTGAGGATATGTTAATTAGCTTTCTTGTGGTGAATATTTCACTGTATATACACATGTCAAGTTGTATATGATTCTCTTTGTCTTAGGATGGTGTTACATCTTGATTAGCCAATTGTGAGTCAAAAATATTGTAAGCTGAGAATGCATTTAATACCCCAATAAACAGACAGTAAAGTTGAAAAACCCTAAATTGAACCATTACAAATTAGGGACCATCTGTACCGTCAATATATACAATTTTAAATTATCCACTATACCTTAATAAAGTTGTGGTATGGGATAGAAGCTGCTGTAAAAGCAGAAAACAGTAAGTATAAGGATATGAGTACAATGACTTCAATTTTTTTTTCAAATTTTGGTTGTTAACATTAGTACTAACAATAAAAATAACAAAAAGAAAATAGGAAATTCCTTCTGATCCTTCATGTCTCAACACAGTCTTTCTAAATTATAAAGGCTTCTGTGATTACCCTAGATAGGCCTATGCATTCTCTTTCCCATAACTTTCCCAGCTTATACACATACCCACTTCCTTTGTTGCTCTTATCACACTGGGCCATGACTATCTTTCTAAGTATACTGTAAGAGCCCTGAGCAAAAATTGTGCCATTTTTCCTTGAATGGTTAAAACTTAGCACCATATCTAACATGACGCAAAAACTCAATAAATGTTAGTTGAAAGAACAAATAGAATGCAAGATTTACTCAATAATTACTGCTGATATTTACCTGATTCGCAGAGACCGCTTGATCTCTTGGTTGGTCTTCCATCCCAATCAGCATTTGTCTCCTTCTACATAATTCACAACAGCAAAACAAACAGATCCATAAAAAAAATTTTTAGGACTCAAACATCAACTATTATTTCTATATTTATAGTACAGAAATTTAAGATTTTGAGAATTTCTCTTTAATGTCAATTTATAAGAAATGCACATGTTTTTATTATGTTATTAATAGGTATTAATATGTACTGTATGTATAATATGTATTAATATGTTATTAACATGTATTATATTACAGGTATTATTTATAGAATTCAAAACTCATAGTTGTATCAAAAGTTGTACTTAAAACCACCTACACATTTGGTAATTTGCTGAGACTTTGGGATTTAGCATATAGTTGTACTTTCATCTAACACATCTAAGATTTAATACGGATGGTAATCTAAGATTTAATGTGGATGGCAATGTCATTAGTGCACACGTTACCCTAAAAAGGCCAGTAATAAAATTTAGAGACTGTTTTTAAAGGAGTTTTTTTTAAGTTAAGGGCATAGTCTTTATAATATTTTGGCCAATATGATGCCCAATGTCAAAGCTGTTAAAAGTTTTGTGACTCTTAGCATATTTAATGTGGCTATTGATATAGTAGAACAGTGAACTAAGTCTGATGTACATTTGTCAAATGTTTATTATAAAACTGCACTACAGAAAAGCCCATTGTGGTAAACATACTACATTTTAGGAGTTATACATAATTTAGTGTCCCAATTATTATGTATTCTAGGAGATGGAAAATGATGTCACTTTCTACCCTAGTTATGAAGAATTCTTTTAAAAATAATTTAGTAAATTTCTAGTTTATTGAAATCTATTTCAAACCACATTAACTCCCTAGGGCAGCTGAGCTAGTTAATACTATACTAATAATTAAACAAAGGATACATATTTGATTCCTATAACAAGTTGGCAACCCACAGAGAAAATCTATTTCATGTACAAAACCTATACTCAGAATCTTTGCTGGTATCTCTCAAACAGCAGGTAACTGATCTCTGGTCAAAAAGTACTAAATCATTACTGTACAAGCCCAGTCAATGAAGTCCAACTTTATACCTCCTCTAAAAGCTGCAGATATGTACCATGAACTAACATCTTGTAGCTTACATTTAAGCAGACTGTTCAAGGGCTATTAAAATGTTATTACTGTACAACTAATTTCAGGGAATAAAGTTGTTTTGTATGGTTACATAAATCATGACATTTTATACCAGTTATGACCATAAGATCATATCCCTTTTATTGTGTTTGTATTTGAGGTAAAAGAACTGTTACATACCTCTTCTTTTGAAGGATCCAAAAATGCCTGTGAAACTCTGGAAAAACTTCTTGTGGGTGACATCTGAGCTGAAATAATTGAACCTTGGCCTGAAATATTTATACCTCCTAGAGAAAGAAGAGATAACTTTAAATATGAGAAGCTGATACTGCTGGGACAAGGGTTAATATTAATTACGGCATTACTCCAACATTCTCCCTGCTCAGCTGCCACAGTGACTAGAATTGACACAATCAGGGATTTATTTGAGTCAAGGAAATTCTCCAAAAATAACATAACTTTTTTGATGTTTACTGCCTACAAATTTCCAGTGGTTCCCATTGCCTTCAAAGACAAGCCTGAAATCCTTATGTAATGCTTTATGCCAGCTTAATCTTCTGCTATAACCACAGCCCACTGCTAGAATTAACTGTTTGCATTTCAGTAATTAGGCAATGAAAAATCATTTGGATAGTGAAATAAGCAAGGCTGTGATTTAGGAAGATTGTTTCATAGAAAAATGTATAGTGGGTTAACAAGAGGAAGATAAAATTGGAGGAAGGTTACTGCAATAGTGAAGAATGGAGAAAACAAGGGTAGGAGCAACGGAAATGGAAAAAAGTGAAGATCAAAATAAATTAAGGAAGTAGAGTAGACAGAAAGTGTGAACTTTCAGGTGCAAAATATAAGAGGAAGAGTCCAAGGCAACTTAGATTTTGTGCCTGGGTGAAATAAAAGGGTCAGGAAAAGGATGATTATTGAGCTTCGTATTAAATTTGAGGTGATCCTTAGCCACTGGAGGAAGATGTCTCATGTTTTCCGTATGCATATGTCAGATATGCATGTGAGTATATTTAGTGACTTGCATAAACATAACAAGGCACACAGATATTGGGTAATGAATATTTCATTTAAAGAGAAATGGGAAACAAAATGTATCATTTGTTAGAAATTAATGGCAGTGAAATATGGAAACAATCTTGGGGACAGTTCTCTGTATTCCAGTCTCCTGAAGCCAGTATGCCAGCATCTTTATCTGTAAGTACAAATGGCCACAGCAGGGACCCTATCTTTTCCACACTTTGCAAATTCCGAAAGGCACACTCATCCAGCAATCACTCAAATATATGGACTAATTACAATATCTATATTCATAAAAAATTTATATCAGCCTTAATTTTTTAGAATAAGCATATTTTATAGTCAGATAAAACAACTTAAAATATATAATAAAACTGTAACTGCATACTTAAAAACAGAAAAATTATAACTATTGTGTATTTTCTTACCTTTATCATCGAAAATAATTGAGTTTTTAGATACCATCCCATCTCTCTACATGGTACCACATTAAAGAGAAAAAATTACATTAGTAACTGTACTTCCAAAAAAGACTCTGCCTTCTATCAATTAACCAATGAATACAAACTGTTTAGGTACAATACATATCGTCAACCTCCTAGGATACCTTTCATATAATCTCAAATTTAACTAGTCCAAAATTGAGTTCAATATGTAGTAATGTATAAACCTACTTCCCCAATCTTCCCTATTTTGCCTAAAGGCATGGTAATACATGTATGGTTGGTTCTAAAAACTTTAGACTCGTTCAGTTTGTCTCAGAAAAATCCAATCTAATCCATTCACACCCAGTCCAAACCAGTGTAATGCTTATTAAAAACACTGTTTAGAATCAAACTAAATTTCATCATTCCAGGATAATTTTATTGGAATAGTATTTTTCTGTGTCTGTTGCCTCACTAGACAATGAGTCTTTTAGAGGAGCAATTATGTCTTATTCTTCTTTTTATCTTGTATTACCCAACTTCTTATATTTATCTTACGTTACCCAATTATTGTTTTCCTTCATTCTAGCTTAGTACAACACCTGGTCAATAGTATATGATCAATAAATGCAAGCTGTCATTATTAATATTACTGCCAAATATTTGTTTGGGTTATTTCTGCTAAAATCCATAGTGTGTTTAGCACGAAGCTAACTCAACACTTTAAAGCCAGGAAAATGGATCAGGTTTCATGAATAAAACTCAATATCCCTAAACAATCAGTACTATGCTGCTGAAGGAGAGAGTTCATAGAAATAAAAGTTAAGTAGATAAATTAATAAATACAACACCAAACTGTAAAGCATAATTGTATACCTTTTGATTTATACCATTATCCTGTACATCTGCCTGATAAACAACAGAAGTTGAGTTTTTTTTCGTAAAATTATTTGAACTATTTTGATGAGCAGCATTTGCTGTATGTCCTAAAAGTAAAAAAAGAGAGAGAAACTCTATAGTTGTTTTTTTAGCAACTTTAGGGAAGTACAATCAAAGTACAATAAATTGTACCTATTTAATTATCTAGTTGACTTTGAAATACGTATCCAACCGTGAAACCATCACTGCATTCAAGATAACATTTCTATTATCCGTGGAAGTTTTCTCATGAAACTTTGTAATCTATCCATCTCTCTGTTCTCATACTCCAATAACACTGATATATACCACCAACTCTAGATTAGTTTGCACTTTCTAGAATTTCATATTTCCCTGGCTTCTTTCACTTATCACAACATTGTTGCATATATCAGTGGTATTGTTTTTCTTTTTTATTTCTGAGAAGAATTCTATTGTATGGCTATGCTATAATTTTTTATCCACTTACTTGTTGATGGACATTTGGATTGTTTCCAGTTTTTATAAATAAATAAAATATTTATTTATTTTACTTGTTTGTATTATTTTATTATAAATAAATATAAATTTTATTTTATTATAAATAAAATTTATAAATAATAAATTTCTATGAACTTTCACGTACAGGTCATGTGTTAACACATTTTTTTCATTTTTACTGGGTAAATACCTAGTAGCTGAATGACTGGTCACATGGTAAAAACAGGTTTAACTAAAATAAAAAGCCAAACCAGTTTTTCAAAGTGGTTATACCATTTTACATATCAATCAGCAGTGCATCAGAGTTTCAGTTCTTTCACATCCTTGCCAAAACTTAGTAAGCAGAAAAATGAAGATCAAAGTAAAATTTTTAAAAAACATAAAAAAAGAGAGAAAGAATGAAATAAAAAACTGGCTCATTAAGATATTTAGTAAATAATAAGCTGAAAAAAATAAGGCCACAAATCAGCAAAATAGAATCTACAAATAATTACTAAATGAAATAATAAAGAACTACATTAAAAATGTATGCCAATAAATTTGAAAATATATACAAGGAACAAATTATCTGAAAAATCCAAATGATCATGTCTCATCACAAATAAATAGATAATATGAAGAGTCCTGTAGCAAAGAAATTGAATACGAGGTTTAAAGCTTTCCACAAAAAAGCTCCAGACTCAAGAGACTTCATCTGTGAATTGTGCTAAATATTTAAGCAAGAAATTATGCTAATTCTACACAAACTCCCCCAGGAAATTGAAGAAGAGTGAACATTTTCTATCTTATACTTTGACATCAGAATCACTTTGATACAAAATATCATTACAAGGCATTATAATAAATTAAAAATTTGTTCAACTCCCCCATGAGCAAACATGCAAAAATTACAAACAAAACAAATAATAAATATCGTGAATAATATATAATATAATATATAACAATATTATTAATAATATACTGACCATTATGTTATTATAGTAATCATAATTATATAATATAGTAAATTATAATTTTTATAACTATAATTATATCTTATATATCATATACTATAAAGTAATATAAATATATGTGAATATATATTTATGCATAATATAATTTTAATAAATATAAGTATGTTAAAATATTATGTTAATAATATTACATATTATAATATGTAATAAAGATAATGCATTATGAATAAGTAGGGTTTATCCAAGGAATGAAGAAAATCAAAAGTAATTTGATTCATTCAAAAATCAAAGTAATATATAATATAAAGAGAAAAAAGGAGCAGATTCATGTGATTACGTCAAAGACACAGAAAAAATATGATACAATTCAACACCCATTCATGATAAAACTTAGTGAACTAAGAAAAAAGGGGATGTCTTTTTCTAACAAAGGCTATGTTTAAATATCTAGAGCTAATATCCTAATTCATATGTATCACCTTCCCTTATGTTTTAGAACAATATTAAGATATACACCATCACTATTGCTGTTCAACATTGTACTGGACAGAGAGAAATAAAGGAAAAGTGAATCCCAACAAAATCGCAGCAAGGTATTTTGTAAAAGTTGGCAAGCTGTTTTTAAAATCTGTATAGAAATGCAAAGGCTCTAGAATAACCAAGTCAACCTAGTATAACAACTAACATTGGATAACTCAAACTACTGAATTTCAAAACTTATTATAAAGCCACAATAATGAAGAAAATTGAGGTATTTGCATAAAGACAGATAAATACATCAATAGAATGGAAGAGAATGTTTAGAAATAGGCCCAGCTATTGATGATCACTTTATATTTCCAACGTTGCCAAAGCAACTAGATTTGTACAAGATAAGCTAGGATCTTCCTGTCTTCTCAGGTAGCAAGGAAGCTATCAACAACCACTAGGGTTACGCCAAAAATACCTCTAGAGTTATAACAAAGGCGCTTCCACTGGCCAGAGGTGTTACAACATGAAGACAATGAAGATGAAGACCTAAACCATGATCCATTTTCACTTAATAAATAGTAAATACATTACATTTTCTCTTCCTATGACTTTTTCAATTTAATAACACTATAGTTTATTGTAAGATTACAGTATATAATACAGATAACATACATAATATGTGTTACTCGACAGTTTATGTTTTCAGTAAGGTCAACGGTGGGCTGTTAGTAAGTTTCTGGAGAGTCAAAAGTTAAATGTAATTTTTTTTACTGTGCAGTGGGTCCGTGCTTCAACTCTCACCCCTTGATGTTCAAACATCAACTGTACTTCTAGTCATTCTATACATAATCACCCAAACATGAAAACAATCCAAAATTTCAAATTTCTTTCAATTGAAGAATGAAAAAAACGAACTCTGGTGCATCCATACAATGGAAAGGAACAAACCACTGACACATGCTATAACTTGAATGAATTTCAGAGGTATTATGCTGAGTAAAAGAAGATATTTTTATAAAGTTACATAATGTATGATTCCATTTATATGACATTCTCCAACAGAAAATGAACTATAGTCAGGAGAACATATTACTATTTGATAATAATCCCAGAGGTAACATAACTAATAATACCAGAGGTAATTTGGGAGTATTAGTTGGAGGAAGGAGGGTGTGACTGCAAATAAACAAATAAACAACATGAGGGAGATTTTTGGAATGCTGGACTCTTCTACATGTGATTGTGACAGTGGTTACACAAATCTGTACATGTGTTTATACATGTAATTGTAAAAATGTTCCATTTTGCTTTAGGGTAATTTAAAAACCAAAATAAATGCCTTGAGATCTTTTCTAGGAATGAAAAAAATACACAGACAAGCTAAGAAGCTGGAGCAGGAAATTCACTTTGAACTCTGCTTGGAGAATCACCAGCTCCAAAACCGCGTGAGGCAAATTTCTCATAAGAGTATAGAGGATGTGACACTGCACAGAGTTTACACTCATGACTCAATGATGAAATGGAAACCAGGAAGACCTGATTATGGTGAATGGGAAAGAGGAGCACCTCTAAAAACATATGATGACCTGTGATGGCACTACTGTGTATTTTTAAAATTCACAAAAAGACTACAATGACTCACATACCCTTCACTGAGACTGGAGAGTAGATATACATAACCTGCTCCACCCAATTCTGATATGAATCACATTACTTTACATTTCATCTTTTAATAGGATATTTCTCCCAACCATGCTTAATTAAATTTACAGGTCTGTTCTCCAGACAATTGTCACAATAAACTGGTATCGCAGTGAGGCTAAAAACAGTATTTTCCATTGACCATCCTTTCCTGAAATGTCACTGAGATTCTTTGACAACAGTAAGATCAGTCTGGAATGCATTCAACACTAGATTTTTACAGGATCACTTTGCTTGAGATAACTGCTTTAGAAATTAATAATTCAGTTTGTTGTCTACTTGCAGTATAAGATGTAGAGCTGGTATTGCCATAAATTTGCCAGTTGTAAATAATCCTTTGGTATGTTGTAAAAGCTGAACTTTAAAAATGGTACCCATGAACTTTGGAGTCAAATTAACTGAACCTCAGTGATTCTGAGGCAGAAAGACATCCTAGGCTAAGACATCCAACATTTCTGATTCTTGATGAAAACTAAGCAAATTGCATACTCGGGAAGAAAAGATTTTAAACAGTATTTCTTTTATTTTTTAACCAATAAGGCCAAGAAATTTAACATTTATATGTTAATTTTTCTTTGAAATTTAATAATGGGAGATTAGTTATACTGTTCAACTTTTGAACAGTCATACTCTGGTAATATGTTTTTGGAGGATTTTTATATTGTAATTTGGGCTTATAGTCTTTCAGTGAGCTCTAATGAACAACATGAAGTGACATAAGTTAAAAGATAATAAAGTGATGTTACAGTAAAAGCCACAGTGAATCTGGAGTAAATGTACTGAATTTCTGACATATTTCAGCGTTTTCTGAGATTATTTTGAGCAAAAATATTTTCTATAAGTTGGTAGGCATGCTGTATTATATATTTAATAGTAACAGAACCTTCATTTAATTTTCTAAAATAATAATATAATGTCAGGTTCAAAACAGTAAATCAATTATCTAGTTATCAAATTCTAAAACTAATAAAGGCCACATAGCTCTTGGTAAGCATCACTCAAAATCAGTCATTTGACAAAAAGAAAACAGAGGATTTGTCTGCATTGAAGTGAAAGAAGTTGTTTAAAAAAACTGTCTTACCCCAAATTATTGCTTAGTATCTAGTGTTTCTTGTCACAATATTCACTTACCACGTGTTTCTCTATTCTGGTCTCCAGCAGGATAAACTAACATTATATCTTCAGAAGTCTTCTTTTTATTCTTTGGAGAAGCTTAAAGAAACATAATAAAACATTTATTTTTACTTATGATGATGACAGAATTACCCAAGATAGACTACTGATCCTTTTGTGCCCAAGAGGAGCTGAACTATATGCTAGTCTGTATGTGGGATTGTGAGAGAAATTGGAGAAGATAGAGAGATATGAAATGGGAGAAAAGACAATTCTTGACATATTATCCCTTAATATTAAAAGATACACTTGGAAGGATAGAATGTTTTTCTAGCAGAAAAGGAAATCTGCACCTGGCTCAATTGAAACATGTCAATATCCATCTGGGTGCATAACAACATAGTGGCTGGGCTGAAGACTCAGTAGTCCACAGTGACTGTTGTAATTCTTGGATATGCCTTGCTGCCTGGCATAAGCAAATGCACATATATATTCCCTTCTTTGTGATAAATGTAATTATAGTTTTGCTTTCCTAACTATTAGGGT
Organism: Theropithecus gelada; assembly: GCF_003255815.1. NCBI lineage: Eukaryota > Metazoa > Chordata > Mammalia > Primates > Cercopithecidae > Theropithecus > Theropithecus gelada. Next base: position 62,280,975 of record NC_037680.1, on the reverse strand, counting down.
GGCAAAAGTTACTCACCGCATGTGTGCTCAAGGGGCTGTTGTTAGAGATGTAAACTATGAGAGTGATCTGTTTCCCCATTCACTGATCACTGAGCAAATTCTTCTGATATTACCTTTCTTTTACTTTGTCCCACTAAAAGTTGTCTACTTGTTGGAAGATAACAACATTACAATAGTGGTATAATTCAATTTAATTTGTGCCATGGATATTCTTTCTATTCCGTCACTTTGATAATATAAACTAAACTCATTTACATACTACTTCTTCAACAGTGTATTTAAATAACAAATGTTTAGGCTACTTAAATTCTTCCTACCATATGAGAAAGTTAATGAAGAGGTAGGAATTTTTATAGTTACTGAAGTGATTTCATATATGAGGCATGATATTGCTGTCATTGCCTCAATGAACTAAGTAGATCGAATTAATCAATTTAGCAAACATGTACTTAGTGTATATGCTTTGAATGATGTTCTATTGAATACAAATGTGGGAGTTTACTATTATAAACGATTAAGACAGCGGTAAGTATGTAATAAGTGAATTAAAAGTGGTGCAAACTACTTGAGAGATAACCTTCCAGTTAGGGTTATCAACAATGGCTTTTTGGCATGTAATTTACAGTGCAGCTTAAGTAACTGTAGGATTTTGATAGAGATAGTAATCAGATCACTCTAAATTGAGAAAAATTGGATACAGAGAGGCAGAGAAGTCGGAAAAGTAACATGTGTTTTAGGAATGATCAGTAGTCTAATTTGACTAAACAACAAAATAAATTAAGTTCTTACTATATACTAGAATTTTTACACTCTTTATAGGAATTATCTAGGAGTATTATCTTTGTTTTCAGATAACAAAACTGGCTTAGGGAAGTTAAGTAATTTACAAGCCATAACATTGCTAGAAAATGATAAAACAGGATTGGACTTCTACAATCCAGTTTCAGAGCCTGTGCATATCACCACTAGATCATAGTTGCCATCTTCAAGGATGTAGTGTAAAATAAAGTTAAAAAGTCAGGTAAAGACTGAACTCCAGATGCTGATAAATGCGTGCTGAAGCAGCCTGAGCTTCATTTAATTGATAATAGTTTTAAGGGTAGAGGAAGAAACCATCAGAACAGAGTTTTAAATGTAACAAGCAAGGGTACAAAATGGATTTGAGGCAGGTAAAAAGAAGACTTAACAGAGGCTAGTTGGTAATCTACTGGAGTGACACAGGAAAGCTCTGACCTAGAAATGGGATTGATGAGATACCATGATGATAGCTGCATGGAAAATAATCAGTTTCTTTCCTGATACTACACAGTCAAAGATAGTTAAAACAAGTCTACATTTTGCATTCTGGCCATGAAATTTTATCTAGTATCAGAAAACAAAAACCCATTGTAATTTTATAATGTTATAAATAAAGGAAGCTGGTAGAGGCTGGGCAAAACAAAGCCATTCCTCCTTTTAAACTTTCTTCATTTTTTCTTTCTTCATTTATTTCTTCCTTCTTTTTTTCCTAATTCTGTATCGCTTCCCATTCTTACTGGTTGGCAACATAATAGAACACCATGTTGGTATATAATAGCAGTATCTTAAATACAAGTTTGTATTATTTTAGTAGTTATTTTAAATATAGGGAGGTTAGTTACAAATGCAGTATAGGCAAGCCTGTCTCCTCAGCCAATTGATGAGATTGTTACAATTTGTTATCATTGTTACATATATGCCTACTTTTTAACTTGAACTGTAACATAGAAATACCTAGAACAGTGTCTGGCACAAAAGGAGTAGCAAGTGTAAGTACACAGAGTATTACACAAGGATTTTTACATAGATACGCATTTCCTACTTAGCTACATCATCTTTTAATGTTCTCACATTCACCACGTGTTCCATCTTGACCTCTGTATTTAAATGTATTTTTTCCCATATCTTCTCCTTTAAAGCCAGTATCTTGCATTTTTTGTAAATGAAAAGCCATTTTCTTCTCTAGAAGATCTTGTTTCTACAATATTAAAGAAAATATACTGGTTAATATTAACTTGCCATTTAGAAATGCAAAACAAATTTTTTTTTTTTTTTTTTGGAGATGGAGTCTTGCTCTACTGCCTGGCTGGAGTACAGTGACACGATTTCAGCTCACTGCAACCTCCACCTCCCAGGTTCAAGTGATTCCGCTGCCTCAGCCTCCCAAGTAGCTGGGCCTACAGGTTCGTGCCACTACACGCAGCTAATTTTTGTATTTTTATTAGAGGCGGGCTTTCACCATGTTGGATAGGATGGTCTTGATCTCGACCTCGTGATCCGCCTGCCTCAGCCTCCCAAAGTGCTGGGATTACAGGCCTGAGCTACTGCACCTGGCCAACATAATTCTGTTCAATATATATATATATATATATATATATTTTTATTATTATTAAGTTCTAGGGTACATGTGCATAACGTACAGGTTTGTTACATATGTATACTTGTGCCATGTTGCTGTGCTGCACCCATCAACTCGTCAGCACCCATCAACTCGTCATTTACATCAGGTATAACTCCCAATGCAATCCCTCCCCCCTCCCCCCTCCCCATGATAGGCCCCGGTGTGTGATGTTCCCCTTCCCGAGTCCAAGTGATCTCATTGTTCAGTTCCCACCTATGAGTGAGAACATGTGGTGTTTGGTTTTCTGTTCTTGTGATAGTTTGCTGAGAATGATGGTTTCCAGCTGCATCCATGTCCCTACAAAGGACACAAACTCATCCTTTTTTATGGCTGCATAGTATTCCATGGTGTATATGTGCCACATTTTATTAATCCAGTCTGCCACTGATGGACATTTGGGTTGATTCCAAGTCTTTGCTATTGTGAATAGTGCCGCAATAAACATACGTGTGCATGTGTCTTTATAGCAGCATGATTTATAATCCTTTGGGTATATACCCAGTAATGGGATGGCTGGGTCATATGGTACATCTAGTTCTAGATCCTTGAGGAATCGCCACACTGTTTACCATAAAAAAAAAAATTATATCAATGTGGACTAAAAGGACCAAAAACAGTAAAAAAAAAAAAAAAAAAAAAAAAATCAAAAGAGGCCTTTGTACCTCGAAACCCCTGGGTGAGAGAAGCCCCCTGAAGAGACAGGTGTAGCCACTGAAGAGATGGAGGCATGCGCTGGCTGTTTCTTGTGGAAAATGAAGTCTCAGAGGACAGAGCCCGGAGTCCAGGGGGCAGAGCCTGCAGCCATGAGTGGCTTTCTTGGGCAGGAGGAATGAAACTTTGTCAACGCCTTGACTGCAGGTGCCCACGTGGATTCCTGAGTTTCTGTGGCCTGGTGGCTGCGATGTCTCCAATTCTCCATTTGGAAAGAGGGCACCCACCACACTGACCTGTGTCTGCCCAGGACTGCATGGGGGTGAGTGATGACACCTTGTCTCTTCAGTTCTCAGGTCTTCAGGCAGACACTCTCTTCGAGGTGCCACCCTCCAGGAACCACACCCCAGGAGGTCATCAGGCACGCACACGGGGGGTTCCGGGATCTCATTCCTGAGCTCAATGCCAGGAGAACGGTGGCCCGTGCTGCGTTGGAAGCAAGTGTGCTTTGTATGGAGAAGAGTGTAAATCACCTGTGGCAGAAGGTCATCTGCAATGGTTTTACTTATTCTCTCACAGGGGTGGGGTGCAGCTGTCCCCCGAATCTGGGTTAGACTTTGTGGCAGCCTCGGTGAGTAGATAGGAAATGTGGTGTGGCTTCCGCGCAGCACTCTGTGTGTCGGGACCAGGTGCGTGCCTTTTGGAGATAAAGAGAGATGCCAGGGTGGCCCAGCTGTTTCATAGCAAGCACTAGAATAGTGGGGAAGACCCCTCTGAGAGGGCCCAATGCCAGCCACCATCTGAAGGTGGCCTTGGGACAGACCCCACGTCGGAGCTGCCTGGCAGGGCCACTGCCGACTTTGTGACCTACAGAAGCAGTGAGAGGTGACAAAGACTGTGGCTTTGTGGCTCCTGTGTTTAGATGTGATGGGAACAAGTCTCTTGCCCAGTTTTGTTTTGGGTTGTCTTTCTTAGTCTTACAGATTTATTTACCCCGGATACAAGTTCTTTGTATTGTAAGCAAATTCTTCCCATCTATGGCTCTCATGCTCACTTTATTAATGGACTTTTTGACAAACAGAAATTATTCATTTTATTAAAGACAATCTTATCAAATCTTTTAAAGTTTTTTTTTTTTGTTTGTTTGTTTTTTTTTTTTTTGTAGGGAGTGGAGATGGTCCCAGGGAAGAAGTCTTTTCCTATCCCAAACTCATGAAGATATTTTCCTATATTATATTCAACATGTTGTCTGGTTTTATTTTTTGCAGTTAGTTCTACAATCCATGTGTAATTGATTTATATGCACAGTATGAGGTACTAATCAAGCCTTCTTTTTTAAAAAATGTCGTATCTAATTGTCCCAGAACCTTTTATTAAAAAGAATAGCTTGTCCTCAAAAAAAAAAAAAAAAAGTAAAACAAATTATTTAAAATGTGACAATATATTGAAAATGGATAATCAGTCATGTCTTGATTTGTAATATTACAAAAATAAGAGAGTAGTAAGGGGCAAATTTCCATTTGTGATCAAACACAAAGAATGTATTTAACATGTATGCAATTTACCTCTCTACATACCATCAGAGAACTAATCCAGTTTCTGATCAGACAGGCTATCTTATCCATACCTGTCCTGGTGAGTTTAAGTAATTTCTCAATCATCTTCAATTGGAAGATTACTGAGGGTTTAACCAAATATCACTCAGGTCTACCAGAGATAAATATAATATAGTACATAAAATGTGACTTGCCTTTGTGAATTTCTGGGCCTGTAATGAATATACTAGAAAGAAGATAAATCCATACAGAAAGAACCCCAGAGATTCTTAGAGGATTCTTGCAGTATTTAGCAAGAAAATGGATTAGCTTATGTAAAAAAAAAAAAAAAACCACCCAAGACGACAGTAAAGATCTTCCTAAAGGATTGGAGAAAACAGTCACTGGAAGCTATCTAGGGATAGAAAACATGCCTATTCCCCCTAGAAATATTTCACTGGAAAGCTATACTGAAAAAACCTCATGAGTCATAGGGCATTGAGTAGAGTACTAAGATGGATCTTAACTCAGTAGTAGGAAATAACTACTAGGAAAGTAGTAGGAAAAGCCAGATAAAACATGGCTCTCACCCTACCAGCAAATCATAAAAGGCAAGACCTGTACAATCAAATTGTTTCCAAATAAATTATCTACATCAAAAAAGCTAAAGAATATTTATAAGAACATAAAAATATTCAGTATACAAACTAAAATTCATGTCTGGCATCCAATCAAAGAATACTAGGCACGTAAAGAAGCAGGGGAATATAACTTATAAAAGAAGTAGATTGATCAATTGAAATTGACTCAAAAATGACACAAATGTTGGAATGAAAGACAGAAACAATACAGTAACATAATTGCAATTTGTATATAAACAAAGTGAAGAAGAGATATGGAAGATATAACAAGGTCAGAAAGCAATTTCCAAATATGTAAGATGAGTAATACCATGGATGTATTAATGGCAGCATAGACATTGCAGAAGATTAGATAATGGGAATTCAGCAAGAGAAACCATCCAAAAGAAAACACAGACAGGTGAATAAATGAAAGTATTTCAGTAAGATATGGGACAACTTCAAGCAGCCTAATATGCCTGAAGAGAGGAGAGAAAAGATAAAATAAATATTAGATAATAATATCCTAAAATGTTTTAAATTTGATGAAAACCATAAATCCACAGGTCCAAGAAGCCCAAAATACCAATGCATAGAAAACAAGAAAGATTTCACCAAGTCATAATAATCAAATTTCTCAAAACTAGGGATAAAAAAATTTTTTTTTAAGTTACCAGAAAAACAAATTATGTTACATAGAGAAAAATAAAGTTTAAAAACAGCAGATTTCCTCTTGAAATCAATGTAGAGAAGAAAGTGAAAGAGCATCTTTAAAGTACTAAAATAAAATAAAAAATAGTCAATGGTGAATTCTACACCCAGTTGATGTTAACCAATACACACTAAAAAAAAAAGTTTTCAAAAATAAAGGTATAAGTATTTTGCAGACATACAAAATTAAGTTGTACTAGGATCAATGTTAAAGAAAGTCCTTCAGACAGAAAAAAAATGATAGCAGATGAAAATATGGGTATACAAAAATAGAAGAATGAAGAACATAAAAAATTTTAAGTATATGGCCAAATATATGACTTATTTACATCATGATAAAAGATAAATGATTGTTTAGACAAACTCAGCAATGTTGTATTGTCAGATTTATTACGTATATGTATATAAATAAAATGAATGACCAAAATAGCATAAAGGCCACAGGGAGAAAAATAAAGCATAATATTGTAAGGCTCTTATACTATATTTGAAATAGTATAATATAGTATAATAGCACTTTAAGATCTACCCTAATAAGTTAAAGACATATACTATAATCCTTAAAGCAACTGGTAAATTTAAAACAAAGAAACAATATACAAAATAGATACAAAGGGATCATTAAAAATCCAAAGAAAAAGGCAGAAAATGAAGAAAAGAACATAGATGAGACAAATTAAAAACAAATAATGAGATGACAGACATAAAACTAATCATTTTAATAATCACACTAAATGTATATGCTACAAACACCTTAATTATAGGCAGTCATCAGATTTGATATGAAACCAAAGCCCATCTATATGAATAGTAGCCACACACACACACACAGAAAAATAAAGACCCAAATTTGGTCTTAAAAGTAAAACACAAGAAAATAATATGCCATGCTAACAGTAATCAGAATAAAGCTGCAGTGGCAATGTTAATATTACCTGTAATATTAGAACAAAGAATAATAACAGAGGAAAATAAAATGTTTTCATAACAATAAAAAAAATCAAATCACCAACAGACATAACAATTCTAGCCATTTTTTAACCTAATACTGAGCTTCAAATAAAACAAAAACTGAGATACTAGACAAATCCAAAAATATAGTCAGAGATTTAATAACTCCTTCAATAATTGAGAGAACAAGTAGACAGAAATTGAGCTAGGATTTAGATTTGAACAATTCTATCAATGAACTTGATATCTAGAGAACACTTATAAAATACCTCACCCAACAACAGTAGAAAGAAGTTTTTTTTCAGGTATACATTTGTATTTTACCCAAAATGACCAGAGTTTGGGAAGATAAAATAAGTCTCAATGTATTTAAAAAGATTTGGGAAATAAAAGTTTTCTCTGACCACAATAAAAGTAAATTTGAAATCAATAACAGAAAGATCTTGGACACACTCCAAATATTTAGAAGCTAAATGACACACTTTTAAATAACTAATGAATCAAACATAAAAATAAAAGGGAAATTCAACTATTTTGAATTGAATAAATATAAAAACACTGTATATAAAAAAAAATATGGAGACTCTTGATAGACCAGTGTTAGGGAAGAACTTAGAGTACTAAATTTCTGTATTAGAAAAGAGGAAAGGTCTTGAATTAATAACTTCCACCTAAAGAGAGAAAGGTATTTAACAAAAATATCAGAACAGAAATAAACAAAATAGGAAAAAAAACAGAGAAATTCATTAAAACTAAAAACTAGCAGTTTGAGAAAATCAGAAAAAGAGAAATAAGAAGAAAAAGAAAAAGCAACTCTAGCCAGGACTGATAAGGAAAAAAATAAGTTAAATTACCATATAAGCAAGGAGAGTGGGTGACATCACCAGGGTCTAGAAATATGCAAAGGATAACAAAGGAATGTTATAAACAACTTTGTAAATAAATCCCACAATTCGAATGAAATGAAAAAATTACTAGAATACACTATCAAAACTTTTAAAAATAATGTTTTGAATAGGTATGTAGTTACGTATCTTCCCATAAATAAGCCTCATACCCAAATGTCTTCACTGATAAATTCCATAAAATATATAAAAAATAAACAATACCAATTCTAAAATAATGTTTTCAAAAATCTGAAGATGGAATACATAGAGATTTATGGTATGAGGCCAGCATTACCCTGATACCAAAATCAGAGAAGAGTAGTGCAAGAAAACTACATTTTGCACTAACATCTCTAGGGCAAAATTCTAAACAAAATGTTGGCAAACTTAATACAACAATATGTAAATCAGATCAAGTATGTTGCTTTAAGGATCTTTTGTTCAGGATTCATTCAACATTCAAAAATCAATTTATGTTATCTACTATGCAATGAACCACAAAAGAAAACCTACATATGAATTCAATAAAACCACAGAAGAAAATGTTTGACAGAATCTTACAGCCCTTTCTGATAGAAATGTTCAGCAAACTAGAAATATAAGAAAATTTCCTCAACCTGATGAATGACACCTGTAAAAAAACCCACAGCTAACCCTATAATTAATGGTGACAGACTTAATCCTTTCCCTTTGAGATCACTAGCAAAGAGAGTCACTAACAAGCAAATCACCAGTCAAAAATAGCTAGTGTGTCTGCTTCTATTCAACATTATACTGAAGGTTTCAGGCAGTGTGATCAAGCAAGAAAAAAAAAAAATTAAAGGAACTCATCAGAAGAAATAACACTCCTTTTATTCACAGAAATGATCATCTATGTAGACTATTAATTGGCATCTAGAAAAAGGAACTACTAGAACTGATTATTGATTTTTAACAATGCAAGATACAAGATGAATATAAATAAATCAGATGTTTTTCTAAATGCTAGCATTAGGTATTCAAAGTTTGAAATTTAAGAAATATAAATTACAATAGCATAAAATATATGAAATACCTAGGGATGAATCTATGAAAAGATACATAAGAACAGTACACTGCAAGCTACATAGCACTGTTAGGAGAAATTAAGAAGACTTAAATAAATGGAGCGACATATGTCGTTCACGAGTTGAAAGACTCAATATTATCAAGAGGTAAATTGTGCCCAAAGTGACCTATAGAGTTAACGCAAATCGAATTTAAAAACTCAGCAAGACGTTTTGGTAGAAATTAATAAGCTGATGCTATAATGTATATGGAAATACAAAGGGCTTGGGATTAACTAAAACAACTGAAATAGAAAAATAAACATGTAAGCCTGGCACGACAGATTCAAAGAATTATTAAAGATACAATAATCAAACAAATAGGTCAAAGAATAGAAGAGAGTCCAAAAATAGACCCACACAAATAATTTTTGACAAAGATATTAAGAGCAAAATCTAAACTATAATATAACAAGATAATTTGCAGTGAAAAATTATGTCAAATCTGAAAATCATGACATAAAAATATTATGAAACACAAAGGAATTCAAAATTTCTTATAGTAAAACAAGATTCACAAAAGACAATTGTAAAATAACTCCGTTGGAAATATCAGTGTTCAAATGGCTCTACCATTAGCAAAGTTTAGGCAGCCTGTGGTGTTATCATGCTTACAGTCAGTGACCACATCTAATGGTCACTCCTCCCAGGCCGATTTTGATCAGTTGTGTTAGTCTTCACTAAAACTGACCAACATTCTTTGGGTAGTAATTGACATTAGGCAAAAGGAGAAGAATCTAGTGCATTCAATTGCTTCTGGAAAACAAAGATACTTTCAGAGATGTGCAGTTTTAGAGCAAAATGAAGAGGACAACTTGGTGAGACTTCTCATTGAAAAACAGTGAAAAACTGAGTATTAGATTATATTATTAATAATTATGACTGGGTGTGGTGGCTGACACCTGTAATCCTAGCCCTTCAGGAGGCCAAGGTGGGAGAATCGTTTGAGCTCAGGAGTTCGAGAGCAGCTTGGGCAACATAGCAAAAACCCATCTCTACAAAAAATAAATAAATAAATAAATAAATAAATAAATAAATAAATAAAAATAAAAAAGAAAGAAAAACAAAAAAGAAAGAAGAAAAATAATCATGGTAAATTGGAATAAGTTGAACCTGCAAAATGAGCAGTGAGTCGCTGATGGTACTGAAAGATACAGGTAACAAACAGAATGAAAGTTAAGCATACATATTTAAACGTTCAATATTTTTACAAAATTGCTGTGTAACAGTATATATCAATACAAATCAAATTGTGCAAATCTTACACTCACACCTAGGTTTGTTAACAATAGCCTACCTAAAACTGCTATTTAGAATTTTAGATCAACATTTATCAACATGCTAAGTTGACAATGACATTTTGTTAAATGAAAAAAACAGTCTACAGAACAGCTTGCGAGGTATAATAACATGTTTTTAATTATTAATTGGAATAAATAAATATTACTGGAAACATTGTGGGGGGGTGTATGTGTATATGTGTGAAACTAAAATGTTGATAGGGTGGTGGTGGTAGGATTTTTCTCTTTATATTAATTTACACTCTAAATCACAAAATCTTATATATTATTAAAGATGAAAAGTTAAGCTAAATAAAATTAACCAGTGAGGAAAAATTGAGAAATCCTACAAAGAATTGCTGGTTCTAAAAAAAGTTAGTCAGTCATTTAATTTTTTCATAGTAATTACAAGTACAGTTTATAGTGTAAAAATAAAGCCAAAAATAGTTATATCACATAACAGAGCAGTAGTTTTTATACTATAGTCAAATATACTAAAAATTTCCATAGCTTTCAGTTTTATATCATGCATATCATTTGGAGTAACTGGGCAACAGTCATCTCACAAAGTGATTTGTACTTCAAAAAACCAAAACAAAACCTTCTCTTCGAACAGCTCAAGTTAGAGGTTAAAGCTCACACTACCTTCCTGTCACTCTCTTCTCTGTTTCTATGCCGTTGTTCTTCTATCTTCTCTTCTCTTTTAACATCTTCTGCCATCCTTGTCAGAAGTAACATCTCTTTTGTCTTCCATTCCTAGAAATCACATTGTTACTGCACTTGGTGTGTGTTCCTTTCACAACGATATCTTTGTATTTTGTCCCACCAAAAAGTATATTAAACAAGTCAGAGCCTAATAGAAATCAGGTTAAGCATAATGAAAGGCACACATTGGGTTTAGAATATACTTTTCTTACTTCACTCTTATTAGGAATGCAAATATGATAATTTTTTACTAAAGCTAAATTAAAAAAAAATTTTGTCTCCACAATAAGGGCATTAAGAGAGTTAAATAGTGTCTAGTTAACTTTCTCACTGTTCTTTAAGAGCAGAAATTGGCTCATATACATACTTTGTGGTATCCACCTCATTATTTTATGTAACAACTTGTATATTATAGCTATGAAGGAAATTTAATGGTAACAAATTATTTTGAACTGAAATGACTTCAAGCAGTACAATGTACAGTTAAAATTATTTACAAATGCAACAACTGGACACAACTTTTAATGTTTTAAAGTTATGTCTCACCTCTTCTATTTTTCTACGAAGAGTAAGTTTTCTTCTTGTATGCTCTCGCTGTCGTCTTTCTTCTCTATCCATCAGGAATAGGCGTTGTTCTTCTGCTGTGCGTTCAAGTTGTTCTAGTTTTCTACTTATCATATCCAAATATCTGAGTAAGAGTGTAAATATTACTAAAGGTGAATTGGCTGTTTCTTTCACGATGGCATCATCTGCTATGCCATTCCCAAACCACTTCCTTGCTCTCCTTTCATTTCTTGAATTACAGGAATTTTGCTGTTTTTCTATCAGTACTGTTTATAAACTTTTAAAACAGCCAAACCCACCATCTCACCATGTTTTACTTATTATAAGGTCTCTCCACTACACAATTATCTGATATAATTGCAAAGAGAATGGTAAAAAGCAGAGCAAAGTTACTCAAGACATTCTGCAAAGTGAGCATTCATAACTCAGTAGATTTAAGAGTATGACCTTGCAAAAAAGGCTGAAATAACTGAAACAGCAACTTCAAATGTGGAAAAAAAAAAAAAGTACATTTGAATTCTCTAAGAAAAAGTGGGCACTGGGTTCCTTGTAATTTACAAGTCCTTGAACAAATCTCTCATCTGTAGTCTGGATCTCTGGTACATCAATATGTAATATGGCAACAATATCACATAATGAAACTGTGGAATGAATATAAAAGTCAGGTAATAAAAGTCAGCCCAATTCCTTACCCCATCCTTAGTACAGGAAAAAGAACTATAACATCCTTTACTTCCTAAGAAATGGGCTTGTCCATGGAATGGCCATGATTGAATATGACTGAGTCATATCTAAATGAGCTTACAATCCTTTTCATAGACAACACATATTTATATATTGGCATCAGTTATTCCAAACTTACTTTTTTTGACTTTGCACTAACTTCCTCAAAAAATGCTATCAGTTCTTAAAGATGAATCTTAAAAAACTGTTATTGTTTGAGGCATGTGTTAAAGATCCTTTCTCTTCCTCTTCTAATATAGAAAGATTTTGAATCTAAATCAGTTTGGCTTATCCCTTCGGCTTCCAGCAACCCTAACTCCTCTGGTAGAAAATTCTTCCACCTCTTGGTTTCACTTACTTCCTCTCCACTCTGAGGGATCCAGGAGAGTGGTGTCTAGTACTTAAAAAATTGTCTTCAATTCTTTCTAGCATTTTCCAGCTTATTTGGTTCCACAACATACACATAAAATGTGCATCAACTTTAATCTTACCTATGCCTCATTAGCCGCTCCTGGTCCTTAATAGATTCGCTGCCCTCCTTTAACAACCAGTTTTGGACTTGTGCAACATCACAATGTTGAGGGATTTGATTGTTTTCCGGTACGTTATGTAGTTGTTTTGCAAGTATTCTCTATTTAAGAAATGTGTGTATTACATATATATAATTTTTTTTATGTTTCCCCGAAATAAAACCATTTAAACTCCTATATTTTATAAATGCTTATTTCTGTTTAATTGTATTTACATCTATTTTGAATCCATTAAAGACACAGACAAGTTAACCAAAATTAAGATTTATCTCTCTGAAAATAAAAGGTAAACATTTCAGTTTATTTGTCCACCTATTCTAAATAAGGTAAATAAAAATATGCAGGAAGCAGAGAAGAAATACTGGGTACAGAATGAAGTGGGGAAAATACAGAATACTTAGAAATATAGTGAAGTCTTTCTCATTTGTATTTAACCCTTTTATCTTTAGGACATACATTTGCAAACACTCATATAAATACACTTTTCTCATTTCGATCCAAACCTCTTGACCCTAAAACCTGAATTCACACAAGCGCGCGCGCACACACACACACACACACACATACACACATCTTTGAGTCAAAAATCTAAAGGAGGTCACTATCCATAACCATTCACTCTACACCCAGTCATTCTATTTCACATTCAAGAACAACATTTTTACTGAATGAATACAGGTGCTCATGTATGAATACAAACACAGAGTGTACATATTCTTGAATCACTGTAGAACACTACAGGTATTTATTGTTCTTTTCCTATAGCTCAAACTGTTTTAGCTTTCAACTTAAGAATCTTTCTGCCACAAGAGATGTTTATTATTGGCCTTAGCTCTGGGGGAAACAATACATCTGACTAGCAATTTAATTATTGAATTATGCCAGCTACCACTGGTGTGTTGATAGATGACCCAGTCCCTTTCCCATTCTTGGCCAAATATAGCAAAATTCAAATATTGTTTATTCCTATTCTAAATTTTCACTTGGAAAAAATAGTCAATTATTTTGTCAATAATAAAGGGTCAAAATATGATTCAAAGAACACTCTACATATAAACAAGTATTTCTTCCAAACTCTGTGTAAATAAACCAAATTTAAGTATTAAACTTACTTGTTCTCTTAGATAGTTTCTCTCAAAGTCTAATTTTAAACTGGTAAGATATTGCCTGTACTTATTCAATTCTCTCAAGGTACATACAACCTACAAACAAAAATGAAAACACATGGATATTTTAAAAAATGTTAAGTATGTTAATAATATATAAATATTTTAAATATATTCTTTAAATCATTAAATTGATTTAAAAATCACTTTAATAGCAGTGACATAAAATTCAATGACATTTTGGCATAAAGAGTAATAAACTGCTAACAATCTTGTAAGTAGTATCTCTCAGCATTTGTTAATCAGCAAGAAATTTCTATCCAAAAACATTACTTAGGCTGAGGCAGGAGTATCTCTTAAGGTCAGGAGTTTGAGATGAGCCTGGGCAACATAGCAAGACCCCATCTCTAAAAAAAAAAAAAAAAAAAAAAATTAACCAGCTCGGACGGCCTGTGTCTGTAGTCCCAGCTACTCAGGATGCTGATGCAGGAACACAGCTTTAGCCCAGGAGGTCCAGGCACCAGTGAGCCATGATTGCACCATTGCACTCCTGTGTAGGCAACAAAGTGAGAACCTGTCTCTAAAAAATATGTACATATTGCTTTATTAACATTACTTATATTGTAAAAGGAGTTTAGTCCATACAATTAGAGTTATCACAGTAATAATTTCAATTAGCTGTAACTGGATTATAATTTTAAGTGTAATAACATTGTTCAACTCCAATAAGGATATACTCTATGAAGGTTCTAACAGACTGAATTTTGCTAAGTTTCTATTTCATCTCAAGATTTTAAAAATATATGGAACATAATTCTTGACAAGTATACAGTGCTGTTAAAGACAGAGAAAGAAGGCTATAATACATGTGGGAAAATTAATATATCTTTGTGTTCTCAAGTTATTTGTCAATAATCTTCTGGTATTACAAAGAAAAAACGTGAAGGAAGAAGTACGTTCATTTAGCAACAACTGTTGTCTGATTTCTCTTGATTCAAATATGGAGAAATTGATAGAACTGCCTATTAAATATTGTCTCATGACCAAGTTAAAAGTGACACAGGCCCCCCAAGTGAGGTATAGAAACAAGTTTATATCATGTTTTAAAGTGTTTAATTGATTAAAAAAGAAGTGATTTTCAACCCACTTTATTATTGCTGGTGATGTAGCCACCTTTCTTTAATCTCTTCAAAATATCTTTGCGCTTATAGTATGCTTTTAAATGTGGATCATGGAGGCTTTTATATTGGGTTTCCAAAAGTCGACAATAGGGATCAGTCAGGTTAAAACCATAAGAAGGTCGAAAAAGCTGCAAACACAGATTCAAAAATACGTAAAATTAATGTATTTTCACTTTAAATAATCTATCAAAATGATTAGAACATTCATTGAAAATAAAATGTGTCAGAAAAATCTGAAGTGGGGAAAAAGAGCCACAGAAAAATTGGAGTTGGGCATGTTTTCCTGCCTTTCCCTTCCTCTCTCCTTACCTGCATAAATTATCCCAAAGACTCACCTTCACCTAATCAGTTCCTCCTCTAATCCTCTTCAGCCCCTGACTCTCAGCCAAATAAGAAAAGAGCAGAGGAAAAGAAAGGGAATATATTTCTTTTCATACAGTTTGTTTTAAGGTACAAAGCCAACACTAGGATTCTCTTCTCCTCCTCCCTCTCTCAAATCAAAATATTCTATTCAAAACATAAAAGGATTAATAGTAAGTATGATTATATTTCAATCACCTTAAAATGAACAAAAAAACAGAAAATGTTTCATCAAAATTTATGAAAATAACTTTAACAAATAATAGAAGCAAAACTTAGATGTTAACGATTTTGAGTTAAAGAGTCATTGCCTCTTGGGGCTTTTAATGCAAGAAACCAACAATCTCTGAGTGCTAGAGTAAGAAGAATACCTAAGGTCTATATTATGCAGTTCACCGTATTAAATAACCAATTTTAAAGAATATTGATAGAAATTGAAGTTTTTCTATTTGTGTGAAGACCAAATACGCCTTTAGGCAATAGTCATTAACACATAAAAGGAGGAAAAGATAATCAGTTACTAGTCATGTTTTTACATCTGCTGCATTAGAGAAAACAGCTGAGTTATTCAGTCTCACCATGAATTAGCAAAGTGAGTTTTTGGTTTGAGTTCTGTTAGTTTTTCAATAGCAGGATGGTGATAATGGCTTATTGGGGGACCTCTGAAATAGAAAAAGTAGAGAATTAGAGTAGGAAATTGTGTTAATGTTTTTACATCCCTTTCTGTTTTAAGTTTGCTGGGCCAGAAAAACATAAGTTTTATAATAGTTCAAAATAATGTTAAATCAGGAATTGGCTCAGGAGACAGATAATTGGAGTATGTGAGTAATATGGGAAACCAGAGAGCATCTGCCCTGTTTTCCGGTATGAAATTCAATTTATACTACCACTACAACACTAAGCACCAATCCCGACATGTCTGGAGGCACCAATTTGTGACCTCTGTTTCCAGTCTAGCTGTAACCACAGTTGCAGTCCAACTCCTGAACACTATGGCGTCTGACTGGGTTGGACCCTAATAAGAACTCTCGAAAGGTAGGTAGGAGAATGCTTTGCATATGGGTAAAAGGTAGATGAGAGGAACAAAATAAGATACTAGCTCTTCCTTTGCATTTAAAAGTTTCTTTAAGTTTCTGACCTCTTGTTTAACATTAAACTTTAATTCCTTCCAAGGAGCCTAATCAGAAAACTAGATTACCTGATTACCAATGCTCTACTGAGAAGGCAAAGAAAGAACTCATAAAGGGGAAAGTCTTGAATTAAATGACTCCACATACAAAGCCCAGATCTTTCCTGGAAGGGAAATAATCAATAATAATAAGTCAAGGAGTGGATTGAATATTTCTTTCAGATGTTGACATTTAGCTGTAAACTTTTTAAAAATGTTACCTTTTAGCTGTGACTTTTAGCATATGTTTCTCAAGACCAAACCTGAGCTACTGACCTGTAAACTAAGAACGCCTTTAAACAAATCCACTCATTTGAGCCAGAGTAACCTTTCTATTGACAATTAAAATAACTGGTTGCTCTTAAAATGTCAGTATTAACCATTACCTCATGAAGGAGAGTACACTGAAAGAGAAAATTCTTCAGAGAAACTAGTATGGTGCCCAATTATCATTAAATGAATAAATTTAGGGAGAATTAATGTAATAAACAATAGAGAGAACATCTTTTTGAAAAGCAGTAGACAAGTGAATTAATGGTCGACAGAGAAAATGGCAATAGAGTAAAAAGAATATATTTGAGGGAGGAGACAAAAGTCGCAGTTCTAAGTTTATACACTAAAGAGGAATTATATCACCTGTAATGGAATAAATTTCAAGCACGTTTTTGCAAAGTTAGTTTGTGTTTGTGACTCAAATTGTGTGAAGTTGGTATATTTGTAGTTCACTTGCTCTAATCTAGTAGAATAGATTAGGTTTTTCTTAAGGGCAATTATACTTTTTTCAGAAACAAAACTTGTTTTAAGAAATCATGTTTATTTAGTGTGTTAGATTGACAGTATGCCCCCAAAATTCATATATAATCCTAACCTTCAATGTGATGGCCTTAGGAACTGGGGCCTTGGGGGATAATTAAGTCATAAGGGTGGAGTCCTCATCAAGAGAGATAATGTTCCTATAAAAGAGACCACAGGAAACTCTCTATCCTTCTTTCTACCATGCAGGGAGGTAATAATGAAAGGACTACAAAGGGCCCCCACCAGAATCTGACCATGCTGGTGTTCTGATCTTGGACTTCCAGCTCCAGAACAATGATAAATAAGTTATTTCTAAGCCACCCAGTCTATGGTACATTGTTATAACAGCCTGAACTGAATAAGACATTATGCAAGTATCAAATACCAAGGGGTTCTACTTATTTCTGATGACATCATAGACATAAGGGTAAGTGGGCCACTTAGAATTCTTTCCTGTAGAACTTTTTGCAAAACTGATAAAAGCAACCAGTCAACAAGAATGTACTAAACCTCCTTCAGCATTGACTACTTAGTCAAAGGCTGGGGAGGTTTGGGGGTAGGTGTGGTGTTGAGGACTAAAAACATGAAAAGGCTTAAGGGAAGTATACACTATAATCCAGTATGATTAAGTATGGTTTGTATAAGTGAGATCATACAAATCAAGGGCAATGTGAACTCTAAACAAAAATAAGTTAATGGTGGGCTATCACAGTTCAGAGAGTCTTGATAGCTCAGATTCATAGACTGGGGAGAAGAAGACAAGGTATGCCAGGTTTGGGGGCAAAGTTGACAAAATACATAAGTATTAGCACAGTATGGGTAGGTGTGAAAGACTCAACTTGAAGAAGCTGAGCCTCTCTAGTTGGAAACAATACTGTATGGAAAGGCTGGGGCAAATTATGGAGTCTCTTCCTCATTGAGGCAGGGCTTTCTTTCATTAAAGTAAGGTTAAAGTACTAAACACATTAACACATTTTAAGTCCCACTGTTTCGGTTCTTTTTTATTTTTCTCTATGTGTAAAATAGAATTCAACTCAAAACAAAATAATGTTTCCCGTAAAGGGAGTTTGGTCCAAGATACTGTCAGTTAAAATCGTAACACATAGTTAAATGGCAGCTAGCACTAATAACCTTTCACCTTCTAAACATGTTTCTAAGTACATCAAAACTTACTATACAGGTATATGTGAGGTTTTATTATAAGGAATATTAATATCATACCGTGAATTGTAAATTAAGGACTAAGAATCTAAACTTTCTGGAATATTATTATGTCCAAACCGTATTAGATGAAAGTGCTTCATATGCATTCTAAACAATACCTTCGGTCAGATGTGGGATTTTTTTTTTTCCTTTAAATGTTGATGCAAATTCCTTTAATGGATTTTGTATGATGCAGCCTCTGAATTGAACAGCAAGTAGTAAAGGGTAAAGGAAAGAAAGATGATAAAAACTTGTTCACCTTTTCACCGAAATTCGTAGTATAGAATACAGCATGGCTTCCTGGGATCACAGGCAGCTTGACCCCGAGAGGTAGGTCCAGTAGCTGAGCCGGTCCAACCCCTGCAAAGTGGGTTTTGTGCACGCCCTGTCAGACACAATTGGAGAGTTTTGTCCTTCCTTTTAGACAGTATTCGTTTAGTTTAGACCAATCTACTTCCACTGCAACCAAAGACTCCGAAGAATTACACAATCAGGGTTCGGGGCATTCTGAAGTCCTCCCATTTTCCCTGGTCACCAGCTCTCCTGGCGTCCCGCGCCTGCCAGTTGCGGCCAGTACAGTCCGAGCCACCACCACCGCCCCCGGGCGCCGCAAGAGGGCAGTCTCCTGAAGGGGGACAGTTGGGATCCTCGCGACCCGCGTGTGGCGACCCCTGCCCCGCTCCCCAGCAGGCCTGCGGCAGCCAGAGGGCGACGCCGCCCAGCTTGCGGCCACTCACGTCTCCGCACTGCTGGGTGTCCGCAGCCAGGACGCTGGCGACCGTCTTGGTGACGGCGATATTGGCAGGCTTGGAGCAGGCGCCGAGGTACAGTTCCATGGTCGGCACGGGCCCCCTCAGCCTCTTCCTCACCCGCCCCGCTCTCCTTCTCTCGCACCCCGTTGTCCTTCTGTCCCTACCTGACCAAGAATGGCCAGAACCCAACGACCGCAGCCCCGCCCCCCGCGTTCCAGGCTTCCAATGGTAGCGGCCCCAGAAGGGCGGTGGCCTCCTGAGGGGCGGCTCGCGCCAGTGCCTAGAGCGCCTTCTGAGCTGGGAAAGTCGGTCCTAGAGGCCGGATCTGAGAGGAGCACAGTTGAAACTTCATCTTTCTCTGAAACCATCATCCCTTAGCCAATCCTAACGAAAAAGTATAAGCTTTGTTGGTGGGTAACTGGTTCATTTCCTCCGGCTTCCGAGGAGCCCTGTTCCGTTCAATAAAAATTCCCGAGTGATTGTTTTCGCCCTTTCTACATCTTCCCCCATAAGGGCCACACCCCAACCCCAGGCTCCCACAACTTCTTCCCACACCAGGTCCACAAGGCAGACGCGTTGGCTTCAGGGGTTCATTGCCTTCCTCCTGCCTCCTCTGTCCCCTAGGTTTCCTTCTCCTTTCTAGCGCTCTTTACCACTCTCCCACTGCCTCCTCTCTGCTCCTGCCGCTTGATCCTATTTAACTCTTTCTCCTCAACCATCCAGCCGAAATTTATAAAGTGCTTGACCCTTCTGGGCCAGTCATTGAGCTAGGCACTGGGTAGGACACAGCCGTGAGTAAAATATGGCCCCTGCCTGTAAGAAGCTAACTAGACTGGGAGTATTCTGAGGGCAGAGACAGTATGTGTCTAACCCACCTGTTGTTTAGACTTAGCTTCATACTTTCTTTGGCACTGCTGTTCTCTTTTATTTCTGGCCCGACTAGTAATAACAGTTACCATTTCTTGAGAATCTACTAGCTTACATATACTGTGCTAAACACCCTTTTAAACATTTATTTATTGTAATAGCCTTATCAATAATTACCCTTTATTTTTCAAAGATTGAGGAAGACTGACAATTGCTTTTAAATGGTGGCTCCTGAGACTGTTTTCTTAATCAGTGCACTCTGCTCTCTTTGTTGTAATTTCACACATGTGCTTAGGACTCTTAAATTTGAAATCTAAGCTTGGGATATAGTCTATTGCCAGCTTCCATACGGATATCCCACAGTCATCTTAAATTCAGTCTACTCAAATCTCAACACACACACGCCCTTCACCAAACCAGGAAAAAAGCAAAGGCTTCTTCCTGCATTTCCCATCTCAGTGACAATACCAAAGTCTACCCAAGCCAAACTAAGGAATGCTTCCACATACTTCTTTTTCCCCTTTTCTACCATGTTTAGTTGGTACCTAAGTCCCACTAATTTTATCACTAAAATTAATTTGCCTCATTCTATCTACTCCTACTTTACTCTCTTGATTAAGCTGCTAATCATTCTTTGCTTCTTTGCACCATTGCCACAGCTTTATAACATCTCCCTGCCACCCTCTATCCCAGCAATCCATCTTGTATCAATTTGATTTTTGATGGCAAACTGACCATTTATCTTCCTCACTTTAAACTCCCAACTGCCCTCAGCACAAAGTGTGTAATAGCCTCTGTTACTTGGTGTCTGTATCAGTTTCTTATTGCTAGCAAATCACCACAAACTTAGTGGCTTAAATTACCACAAATATATTATCTTACAGTGATGGAGGTTAGTAGTCCAAAGTGAATCTCACTGGGCTGAAACCAGTGTATTGGAAGTGCTGTGTTTTTTCTGGAAGCTCTAGATCACAGCCTATGTTCTTGACATTTCCAGCTTCTAGAAGCTGCCTCTTCCTCACAGGTTAAATCTGGCAGTGTAGCATCTTCAAATCTCTCTCTGACTCAGACCTCTGCCTCCTTCTCTTCTATACAATTAAAGAATCTTTGTGATTACATAGGGTCCATCTAGGTTATCCATGCTAATTTATCTATCTTAATATCAGCTGATCAGCACCTTAATTCCATTAGCAATCTTAATTCCTCCTTGCTATGAAATAGTCACATACTCAGTCTTGGAAATGAAGACATAGACATCTTTGGGGTACTATTATACTACCTTGCACAGCCCTGTTTTTGTCCGTTTCTGAGACATAACTCCCCTATACTACCTCTCAGAATTGAACCTCAAAAGACACCAAACTGTTTGTGGTTAGTTCTCTACATGGGGCCTGCTTATTCATGCATAATTCTGCATCTTTGTTTATGCTGTCCCCTCTGTCTGACAGCCCCTTTCAATTCACTGCTTGGCTAATTTCAATCAGCCTTTAAACCAACTCAAGTGTTACACCTCCAGGAAGTTTTTCTGACTTTCTAAGCTTTTGACAAATTCTCTCCCTCTGTGCTTTCTTCCATCTTAACATTTTCACATTACAGCAAGAATATCTGTTTACCTGTCAGTCTCCCTTTACTAGAATATAAATTCCTTTAGGGCAGGGGTTGCCTTATTCGACTTGTATGCACAGCACCTAGCATAGTGCTGAGCAAGCACTTCGTGAGCACTAAGTAAAATTTTGTTTCCTGACCTAGTCAGACATGAATGAGAACCCACTGAAAACTTTTAAGCTAATTATTGTTCTAGAAGAACACCCTGGCAACAATTTTGAAGGTGGATTTATGGGGATGAGAATAAAGATCTGGGAGACTTCATGATCTGTAGACATGCAGAGAATGGATTTGAGAAAAATTTAAGAAGAAAACTTTCAAAACTTTGAGCTCTTCCTCATCTCACCTACTTTTAAAGGAACAGAGTTGGTGGGAATCATTGCTGTGAGAAGCTGACGGTGGTGGATGACAAGCTTGAATTTCCAGAGGAAATAGGTAAGCCAGAAAAAATGAATTCTCAAAAAAAATGAAAGAAAAATCCACATCAAATAGGTGAGTTCTATTTATAAAGAAAGCAAATGGAAAAGAAGAAGTCTACAATGTAGATAAAATATCTATGACATTTATATGTAAAGGAGAATTTGTTGTATTCTTGGAAAAGTTAGAGGAGTATTATGAACATTGTTCATTATGAACTCAGTTCATAAAACTGAGGTTTTATGAGCATTGGGGTCTTTTCGGAGACTTTATTGTCCTTTTCTACATAACAAACCGTTTCCAAAATTTAGTAACTTTAAACAATGATTTATTACTTCTCACAGTTCTCTGGGTTTGCTGGTGTTGTTTGGGTTTGCTGGTGCTGTTTGGGTTTGCATTTGCTTAGCTAGGGCTGGATCATCTAGGATGGCTTCACTCACATGTCTGGGCTCTCAGACAAAAACAAACAGGCTGGAATGATTGAGATGGCTGGATCACTGTCTACATGTATTCTTTTCATTCTCCAGGAAGTTAGGCAATATGGTTTTACATCTTAGTTTCAAGACTTCCAGCATCAAGACTGAGTAAACATTAATGTGCTTATGTGCTTCTGAAGTATTTACTCACATCACGTTTGTTATTGTCTGACATAGAAGGAAACTAGCTACATAAAGACATGGATACACTAAGGCTCCCATTCATAGGGCTCATTGCCTCAGAAATCTACCAAAGATCACTCTCTGATCGAATGATTCACATTCCTTCTATATTTAAAACACACTTACCTCTCCTAAGACTACCAAAAGTCTCATTCAGTAATGTGATTAGGCTTAAAAATTTAGTGTTTTGTAATCTACAATTATGTCCATGGACGGCTATTTGAATACTGCCTGTATGAATTCAAAGACCTATGAACTAAAAAACAAGTTGGGTTAATAATCTATATATGAAAAACCAATTTCTCCAAAACCTTAGGCTTAAAGCAACATTAATTACTTATTGTGTCTAGTGGTTTCTCTTTGGGTTTGGAGATTCAGATGAGGCACAGAGGAGACAGCTGCTCTCTGTTCTATGATGTTTGGAACGTCAACTGACAGACTTGAAGACTAATAGCTGGAATCAGCTCCTTCAAAGTTATAGGAGAAAATTTTCTCCTTTTGGGTCTTACTTTTGAGATCTGTTAGAGAAGACCAGAAGAGACCTCAGTTTAGGATTAATTATTGCTTTATTCTCCACACTCCACCCAATGACTCATCCCATCAGAAGCTTTTCCAGCCTAGTTGGTGGGAACAGGTAATGTTTACAGCTGTTTGTGAAAACCCAGTACTATCTCTTTTGAGTGATTATTTTCCATGGCATATGGTAGTTTTCTCACAGTGTTCTGACAAATAGGCAGGAAATACTCAACGACAATTCTCCGCACATCTTGAAAGTTCTTGTTCCATGCAGCTGTCCTCTCTATACTTTGCTTTTGCATACTCTAATTGTATCTGCCTTCCTGGGCTCTGGGTTCTGTCTCCTGAACTCAGGGAGTCAGATGAGCTCCATCTGGATTCTCCCTACCTATGCTGTGGTTTGAAAGTTCTCTCAAGTTTTATCAATATGCCTCGCCTCTTTTGTTTATTGTTTTTCAGAGATCATTGACCATTCCCTGATCTAGTGTCTTGAAAATTGTTGCTTCATATATTTTGTTTGTTTTTTAGATGTTTCAGGGCATATCTTCTCCATGGTACTCTGTCTTGAGAGGAAATACAACTCAATTTTGCTTGTGATAATCAGTGTAGAGATTTTAAATCTTTAGCTAATAAATATTTTATTTGGAGAAAATCCTGCATATATGAATGTTGGTAGATGTTCAATTCACTTTTTACTGAAATTAAGATGGGGTACATATTTTCATTTGGCACGCCTTGGAGGAGGGTCAAGGGCATGTGACTTTGTCTGAAAAGGAATTAATTCAAAGACTCTTGTACAGCTAAGGACCATGAAGTCAGGGTTAATGTCTGGTTACAACACAAGCAACAACATTTTAATCCAACTACATCTGTGGCTTTATATTGTGTTTCCATTTTCCTCAACTTGGATTATTTCAGACCTTCTTATATATTCTCTGAGCTTTCTCAAATATTTTCTCTCTAGGTTAGCCAGGCTGGTTTTCTATTACTTTCAACCCAAAGTCCTAGCTTATATAATAATCACTGTACTCCCAGGTTTTCTTCATTTTTATTTATCATTTCTTAATGTAACTATATAAGCAGAATATTTAAATGTTTGGGATTTACCACCTCCTTCTATCTAACTGAGAAATAAAATATAAGATCTTTAGGATCCTCTGTTGGTCAGGATTTTCAAGAAAAACAGAACCAACAGGGGATATGTGTTTATGTGTCTGTGTGTGTGTATATTCCTCTCTATATATACTGAGAGCCGTCTACATATGCCAGTAGCCCAGCAAGCTGAGAAAGAATTGCTGTTTGAACCCAAAGGCAGTCTGTTGGCAGAATTTCTTCTTGGTTGGGGGAAATTAGTACTTGTTATGTTAAGTCCTGCAACTGATTGGATGAGACCCACTCATATTGTGAAGGGCAATCTACTTGACTCAGTGTCCACTGTTTTAAATGTTAGTCTCATCCAGAAAACACCCTCATAGAAATATTCCAAATGTTAGACCAAATATCTGGGTGCTGGATCTCAGCCACAATGATATGTAGAATTAAACCTCACAGATCCCCATTTTTTGTCTATTTCATTAACCTGAGCTGATTTCTGAATCCAAAAAATAGAAATGATCATTTTAATTTAGAAAAAGCATTCCAGTTTAAGTTATACTCTTTAAAACACAATATTTAATTAATGAACTATTATGTTGATTCAATCTAGCCATAAACTTTGCCATTTATTTTAATTTGTATGTAGTTATATATACTATATGTAATTATATATACTATACATAGTTATGTATACTATATGTAGTTATATATACTTTCTTAATTTCTTGAATGCTTAAGGGTCCATTTGATTATTTTTGCTTTCATCTAATATTTGACATATATTCTTAATAATGCCACCTTTTAATTAATATTTGGTTGACTGATATCTCACAATAACCTTATCTCTTTTTTCTAAGCAAGGTATTTTTAAATTAAAAATAAAAAGTAAACTTTTGTTTAAAATTACTTGTCTACTTTATCTTATATTGTCCAGGTTCAATAATTTAACCTGACAGTTTAAAATAATTAATATTAATACATTCATCAGAAAGTAGACATAATAAAATGTTTTTGATATTACCTTGCAGTGATCATAATTCATTTAACAGTTAAAAAGGCAGTCTGCACATAAAGCATATCTAAAATTGCTAGTAATGGTAGCTAGTATATTGTAATGTAATAGAATTACTTATAGCAGAATAGACTGAAACTAAGAAACTTGAGGAATTGACATTAACATTCTAAAATGACAGAAAGTTTCAAAGGTTTTAAAGGATTTTTTCCAGAAATGTACAGTAATGATTACAATGTAAAATCTAAAAAAAAAAAAAAGCCTGAGAAATAAATAGGAAAAGAAGAATAGATATATATAAATCTATAGTAATTAAGGCTGAATATTAACTAGATTAAGGTTCAATGCTATAAAGTTGGTATATGCAGATACAGTAAAGGGCATAGTAATATAAATTCCATCACAGAAATGTAAACACCACATTAGAAGAGTGTATTAGTTTCTTAGAGCTCCTGTAACAAAGTACCACAAGCTGGTATCTGAAAATAACTGAAATTTATTCCCTCACAGTTCTGGAGATTAGAAGTCCAAAAATCCAGGTGTTGACAAGGCCATGGTCTCTCTGAAGGCTCTCTTGAAGAATCTTTTCTTATTTCTTCCCTGCTTTTGGTGATTGCTGGCAATCCTTGGCATTTCTTATATCACTCTAATCTCTGCTTCTGTCTGCACATGGCTGCTTCTGTCTGTGTGTGTCCATGTGTCCACATTTATCTTCTTTTACGGGGATACCAATCATAGGATTAGAGCCCATATTAATCCAGTATGGCCTTATTTTGGCCAGATTACATATCTAAATATTCTATTTCCAAATAACTTCACATTTTGAGGTTCTGAGTGTACATGAATTTTATGAGGACCCATTTAACTAAGGACAAAGGGTGAGAGAACATCTTGCTGATGAGGTAAGATTGGTATATTGGCATGTCATTAAAGACTTTGTTAAGGATATCGATTTGACAGAGGACTCAAGAGTCTGTCTAGTAATAGCAAAAATATAGATATCAGAATCTTCATGATGTATATGAGTTTCTAAAGGATTCCAGAATCTGCAGAAGAGCAGATGGAACGAAACCACCAAGCCTCGTTTAATTGATTCATTAAGAGTACCTATTTTTTTGTATTTTTGGAAAATAACTCCTTTGATGATGTTTTATGTAGTTTTCAAATAATTATCATTGTTAAGAAAGAGAAAATGAAAACTTACATTAAAAATATAGTTAGGAACCACACAGTACCCTTTAATAATATGAGGTATATATCTTTGCCAGCATCTCACTCTTTAAAGTACATTGCATTGTACTTTGCATTGCTTTGTAATATATTTATCTTAGTAGTGTAGAAAAACTGATACTGAACACAGATTTCTGACCTGTTAAGTAGTTCACACCTTAAATAAAGGGCCCAAATTAAATATTGGTTGGAAAACTTATTCATCTAGTCTCTCTCTGTCTCTTCTGTCTCTCTATGCGTGCGCGCGCACACACACACACGCACACATACACGAAATATAAAACAAAAAGTAATGTTAAATACATTTTCAGTTCAAGCTTAAAATGTAAGGTAGTGAGACATATACTACATCATAAATGGAGAAAATTTCTTGGTAGTAAGAGACATTAAGAAAATATAGTGCAATTTTAATAGCACAGACTCAGGTGTAGGATTGCCTGTGTTTAAACCCTATTTATTTCAACTCTTGACTTGTTTCCTCATCTCTAAAATATCAAATCTTATGATATCATTGATTGGGTAGCATCAGTAGGGACAATGACTTATAGTGATCAGTCTGCCCCATCTCTGTGTAGTCCTGATCATTGTACCATGTTATGTTATCTAGCTTAAAATCACAGAAAGACATTGAGGAGCTGGACTTTCTGTTTTCTATAGCTTTTTTTCTTTATAATTATTGGAATAAATTGCTCTTACAATCTCAGTCACTGTTATATATGTTAGGTGTTTGGGGGAAAAAAGTTTGAAAAATAGCTAGAAAATATCATCCAGCAAAATGAGTATTTTTGTTTTATTAATCAAATGGCTGCAGTTTGTTTTTACAATTTGTCGTATTTCCAAAAATATTATAAAACAAAAGTCTTTCTGCTTATTAACTTTATATATAAGTGAAGAGTAAGCAATTTACTGTTATATAATCAATTTCCAGTAAAACTATATTAATACAAATAATAACATCTCCCATTTATTCCTCAATAAGTCTACTGTAGTTAGGAAGCCTTTAAAATAGTTCCAAATTATCCCTGCCTTTTGATATTTATATGCTTATGTAACCTCGAACACTTAAAAGTGAACTGTACCTAGTGACTAGCTTCTAACAAATATAATATGGTGATGATTTCGAAATGTTCGAAAAGGTGATGACTTTTGAAATGTTGCTTTCATCTTGCCCACCTTATTCTACTCTCTCATTCACTTACTATGAGTGAAGCCAGCTGCCAGGTTGTAAACTATCTAAGGAGGAGACCACATGGCAAGGAACTGGGAAAGGCCTCTAGCCTACAACCAGGGATGACCATGAGCCCTTTGTCCAGCAGTCTTTGAGGAAGTGAATTCTGCCTACATTCAGGTTATGGGACTAAGAATCCAATCCTCTCATAGTTCAGCCTCCAGATGAGACCTCAGCCCTGGCCAACAGTTTGTTCACAGCCTTGTAAGACATTTTGAGCCAGATGCACACAGCTAGGCTATGCCCAGGCTCCTGAGATGCAAAAACTGTGGGATACTAAATGTTTGCTGTTTTGAGTGGTTAGGTTTTAGAACAATTCATTTTATAGAAGTGGATAACTATCTTTACAACTTATTATTCATTGTTATAGTCAGCTGACAAAGTACGTGATCCTTTCATTAACACTGTGAGACAGTTATTACAATCTCTATTTTTCAAAGAGGAACTTTGGATTGGAAGAAACTAAATAATGTGCCTGTCATCATAAAACTTTGAAATGGGCTGTGTTACAAGGGATCATTCTTAACCAACAAACAGTTCTCCTTTCTCCTCATCATTTTTTAAAGTAAAATTATTTCTTACACCTTAAATCTTGAAAACTATGTATATATTTGCTTCTCATGTTGGATTTCATCAGTATATAATTAGTAAAAAAGAATGGAAAACCAACATTAAAACCACGACATGGGCAGAGCTTCATCATACACACTCTGCACCATGACCCTGATAAAGCCTGGCAGAGGCATGAGGGGCAAGTTATGAAAGGATTGAGATAACGATTTCTTTTCTTGATTCTATATCACATGTTAAAAATACAATCATTAAACTATTTTATGCACTTCAATAATCCACTGATTCCATTTGCCAATTTATTATCAAAATTTATCATTATTTTCATCTATTTTAGCAATCTTCTGTGAACAAAGAATAATATAAATTAACAATATTGTGCATGAAATACTAATTACTAATTTCTTATTCTAGTATAAATTCTAGTGTAAATATATTTGATTATATCTTGTAATTATATTTGATCAGCATGTCTGTGAAACTCATCCATGCCATCTGGAAAGGAAAAAGTTAAGTTGCATTTCTGCAATACATTCTCTCCCTTCCCTGAGGTGCTCCTGGAATATAAAGAAAGCAAGTGACTTGAACTAATCCTCTTATAAACATGCTAATGATAAATCTCCCAGTAAAACAACAACAATAACAATAAAGGTCTTCTGTTAACAAAAGAGTCTTTTCCTATGTGAAGCTTTTAGTAGAATGTTCTTAATTGTCTAGAATTATTTATAGTAAGCAAACAGAAGTATATGGACTTATGCATAATGACTCCTTGGAAAAAGTTTTATAATATATGTAACTCTTTCTGTAGAAAATATAAATGTTTTATAATCTGTCTCCTTTCATGAAAATGAGGTGCCTGCATACCTCATAGAAAACTCATCTGTTCACTTGGGCCAGAAATGTCTTTGATATTGTGTGATAGGACTCAGCCAACTGAAATAAACACAGACATCCTGACCTCACCTTTCCTTACCTGTGCCTCGTGATTCCATGTGACCTTGAAATTGTTAGAAAAACTTGATACTGGATAAGATCTCCGAGTCCTTGAGTCTGAATTATCAATCTGATCCTTTCTGTTATTTTAAATTCCAAGACGTGTTGATTTATATGATAGCTTTTCTTAAACTTCATCCTTCTAGCAGTTGGTTTAATCATTTTGGTAGCCCTTAGGGGCACAAAAGGCACATTCTATATTGGTAAAATAATACACATGTGAGAAAAAATCTACACAGTAAAAAGGAAAATAACTCACTCTTTAAATCTAGATTCTGATACTCTCAACCCAGAAGCAAACAGCAGTAGTTTGTATATTATTATACACATGCAAAAATATCTTATAAAATATTAAGTCTTCAGAGTTCCACTTGGTACATTTTTAACTGAGCAATATATTTTGAAGATCATTCCATATAAGCACACTAGGATTTAATTTAGTTTTTAACCATATGGATGTGCTATTTAATGCTGTAATTACCATAATTTATTCAGCTAGTCTTCTATTTATGAATGTTCAATTTTTTACATTACAAATATTCTACAGTAAGCATCCTTTTAGATAGATTGCTGAATTAAAAGATACCCCCATTTCTATGGGGTTTTTTCCTTAGAGGTATTGCCATGCTTTCCTCAAAGCGGTTACAATAATTTATCCTCCCGGAAATGAACATCTGAGAAGCTATGTGCCTGCAATTAGTGTTCTCTTTCTCTACTGGATAGACCATCTTCTTAGATTGTGGTTTCACCTAATAGCTAAAACGATTTTTTTCTCTATATAATTTTCTTTTGTTTCAGAGATAACAGAGAGTCCTCTCTCCTTTCCCCCAATTTTTACTCTCCATTTTTTTGTTAAAGAAACTTGTAGTTTGTCAACAAAGTCCATAGATAGTTTTCAGGTGTTTTGTTTGTTTGTTTGTTTGTTTTGAGACAGAATCTCACTCTGTTGCCCAGGTTACAGTGCAATGGTGTGATCTCGGCTCACTGCAACCTCTGCCTTCTGGGTTCAAGCAATTCTCCTGCCTCAGTCTCCCGAGTAGCTGGGATTACAGGCCCCTGCCACTGCACCCAGCTAATTTTTGTATTTTTAGTAGAGACGGGGTTTCACTGTGTTAGCCAGGATGGTCTCAATCTCTTGACCTCATGATCCGCCCGCCTTGGCCTCCCAAAGTACTGGGATTACAGACTTGAGCCACCGTGCTCCGGCCTGTTATTTTTAAAAATATAAATTTAGGTGATGTGTAAAAAGACCAAAAGTAGTGAGTAAAATGGACCACGTTACTTATTATGGACTCAACTGTAAAATTTTATAGTTTTCGTATCTTTTACAAATCAAAACAGAGTTTAAAAATCACAACACACATTATATGTGTTATATATAGTATTTGGTATAAAAATGTACCACAAATTGAAAACAAGTTTCTACTTGTCAGCTTAACTATGCACAAAAGATTTAACCCAGTAGACCTGATACCACTATTTTTCAGAAAAACCTACTTGCTTCATCCGTGTCCCTACAAAGGACATGAAATCATTTTTTCTATGGATGCATAGCATTCCATGGTGTATATGTGCCACATTTTCCTTATCTAGTCTATCATTGGTGGAAATTTGGGTTGGTTCCAAGTTCTTGCTATTGTAAATAGTGCTGCAACAAACATACCTGTATATGTGTCTCAGCAAACTAGCACAGTAACAGAAAACCAAACACCGCATGTTCTCACTCATAAGTGGGAGTTGAACAATGAGAACACATGGACACAGGGAGGGGAACATCACACACTGGGGCTTGTCAGAAGTGGGTGGGGGCAAAGGGAGGGAGGGCATTAGGACAAATACCTAATGCATGCAAGGCTTAAAACCTAGATGATAGGTTGATGCGTGCAGCAAACCACCATGGCACATGTATACCTATGCAACAAATCTGCACGTTCTGCACATATATCCCAGAACTTAATGTATAATAATAATAATAATAAAAAGAAAAACCTATTTGCAAGGTTCACACTTAGCTGGCACCTGGGAATTTGGCAATCAAACCATTCACAAACTGATAACACTAGTTCATTGTTCCTGCATGGTTTGCAAAAACAATGCAGTTTATGCTGAATGCCTGCCTTGTTTCTAGGAGTTTGGAATTTTTATACGTGCTAGAAGCAGGTGCTTACATGATCAGCCCCCATAAAAACCCTGGACTCTGTTATGGGATGAATTATGTCTCCCAAACTTTATATGTTGAAATTGTAATGTCAAGTACCTCACAATGTGACAGTGTTTGTAGCCAGGGACTTCTAAATGGCAATTAAGTTAAAATGAGGTCATAAGGGTGGGCTCTAATCCAATATGACTGGTGTTGTTACAACAAGGGGAGATTAGAACAGATGTATACATAGGGAAAACTTACTAACACCTTAATTTCAAATTGATAGCTTCCAAAATTGTGAGAAAATCAATGTTTGATATGTAAACCATCCGCCCTGCAGCAGTTTGTTATGGCAACCCTAGCAAACTAATACACGCTGTGAGTGTCTAATGGGCTTTGTGGCAGATACATTGCATACACTTTATTGCACTTTTCACTGCCAATGAAAGGAGCATGCTAGGTGGTCATGTAAAAGGAAGGGGAGAATATCCTAAGACTGTGTATGCATTTCTGCAGACTCCTTCCTTTGCTGATCCTGTTGTGTATTCTTATGCTGTAATAAATCTTAGAAGTGAACATAACTTTATATGGAGTTCCATGTGTCCTAGGGATCACCAGAGGTGTAGGTGGTCTTGGGGATTCCAGAAACACTGATTCAGCCAATGTAATATTTTGATAAATAGTTTTGAAACTTAGAGACTTTTATTATTTGGCTAACAAATACTCGATTTAGGTGAAATTCTGCATATATGAATTGTCGGTAGGCATTCAGTCCCCCTTTTAACTGAAAGTGAAATTTGGTGTATTATTGTACTTCTCTGTCTTGTTTTATCTGGCTCATCACAACAATATGAAAAATCTTTAAAGAAGATTTTCATCTTTCTTGTTCAGTGCACTCTTCAATAACTAGAACAGTGCCCACTAATTACTATTAAGTAGACAGGACTCATTAGTAGATATACAATAAATGCCACTTCAGCAAATGAGTAAGCACATTATTTATTTATTTTGGGGTCACTGTTTAAATGGACATTGCCAATGTGTTTACAGTAGGGTATCTCCAGTTTTCTTTTCTTCCTTTCTTCCTTTTTTTTTGGGGGGGAGAAGGAGGGCATTCATTTCTGAGCACTGATTCTTCTAATTGACACTGCCCTCTTTTAGATAGCATCCCACATTTTTAGCTTCTAAATTGCTGTTTTCATGTTCAATGTTAAGAACATGAGCTATAGAATAGTAAAAATGTGGTAAGGCTTGCTATTGATCTATTTCTCTCATTCATTTATCTACTTAATAGTGTGTAAATCATAAATTTGTTACAAACTTTACAGAAGAAGATTTTGTGATTGTTCAGCCTTCATGCACAGATGCTTATAAAACCTGCCAGTATCCACAAATTAATCATAGTATAGAGATTACAGATATGCATGAAGATAAAATTATTTTGTTAAATGGAGAATCTCAAACTATTAGTAACTTATGATATTAACTGAGTGAGTCAAGTGTAATTTCTTTTTTTTTTTTTTAGACAAAGAAAGACTAGAGAAGTTTGTGAGATTTACCAGAGAAAGTTGTGAGGAAGCAATGGGCAGGTTCAGCAGAAGAGAAGCTGATGCCAAGGGTAATATTTTTTAAAGTAAAGCAAATGAGAAAAGAACAGAATAGTGTCTTTCAGATTTAGTAAGAGTATTAACTTATGCAAATTTATTTTCAGTATAGATGTATAATTTACATACTTTGCTTATATAAATATATGATGTGTATATTACGAGTTTAAGGAGGGAAAGTTTGAACGTGACACAAGATGATTGATTATGAGTATTTATATTTCAATAAAATATTCTAAAATGTGAAACCCTTCAAAATGTTAGAACAGAAGTTACTATGGAACATCATTGAATTGAACATTTTAATTTTATAAACAATAATACGGGCACTCAGTAAAATGAAATTATCTTCTAAAATTATAAATTAGATTAGTGGGAGATTTAGTATTAAAACTCAAGTCTTCTATCAGTTTTCCATCAAATCATACAGCTAAGAAAATATAATGCTAACTGTTCAAGCATGTAACTTTGGATCAGTTCTATTTATTAAAATGAAACTGGCATTGAGTTAAGATTGTTTTTTAAGCAAACATATTTGTTACTTTAAATGCAATAACCACAAAAAATGTAACTGTTCTCCAATTTTAAAGAATAAATATTCATTTAAATAGGATGCCTCTAATTGTGGTTATATAATTTCTTTACTTTTTATTCTTATTATAATGGATTAAGAGAAATTTGTTTTTTGTTAACATTAGAATAATTGTTCATGTAGTTGGTATTATAACTATTCTAATATGTATCCAGAACAAGAACCAATTAAAAATATTACTGCATCCTTATCATCTTCTGCCAGCTGGTTGTTCATATTAACATTGCAGGGGATCACAATGTTATTTTAGGAAGCTTGCTTATCAAGTTATGGGTTTTTGTTGGTGTTGTTTGGTTGAATTTTTTCACCTAATTAGTGAACAGCCTGAGAAATGCTTTATCTTTAGTATGGTTTCAAAAGTAATGAAAGTGGGAATAATAAAGACCTTTGGAGACATTCTACAGAAAAAAAAAATTATAAACAAACAAAACGTTGCATTCTTCCCTCCCTTATTTGTGGCTTTTCTTTCTGAATTTTCCCTTGTCTGATATCAGTAACTGACTTCTATTATATTAATTTTTGCATATGTTTGTCACATTATTCCCTATTTCTCTATTTTAAAACCTTCTTAATCATTTTGTTTTACATGTATTTCCTACATACAGAAAACTGTTGGGTTTTGTTTTGTGGGTGATTTGAAATTTTGTTTTTTTAAATGTAATAAATTAACCCATTTTCACTTAACATAAATATGTTGTATGTTACTTAGTGTAATTATTTTATGTCATATTTACTAAGTTTCAGTGGGTGTCTGTCTCCTTCTCCTGGTTAACAGTGTCAAGGGTTTTAGTTGACTTATAAATATTTCTTCTAAATGTATTTGAGTTCTTTGTACAAAAAGCAGTGAACTTATTTTCAACTACTGACTCATAGAAGGTGCTCGTAATATTTTCATTTTGGCTTAGGAATTCCATACTGAAAACAGTAATTTTTCAAAATTCTAGCCAAATTTTAAAGACCATTAGAACTATTGTTTCTTGCTGTGATTTTGAAGATACAAAAAATATACTGTTTTATTTAAGTGAGAAAATTCAGATAATGTTTGTAATTCATGGATTAAATTATTCCATGTGCCCTCATTTACATAGGTGCCTCATTTCAAATATGATCTTACTATCCTGTAATAGGTCTAAATATTGTGAACATGTTTTAGATTTGCTTTCATTTTTAATTTATCATGTTTTATTTTGCATAACCTTGATAATCACTGTAACCATTATTTTTGCAGGTACTTAATTATGTGAAAATAATTACATCCTTCTTTAAGGGATCTAGCATCTTCTTCATTAAATTATGTCCTTCTTCAATGCAACTTAAAACCACAATGAGATACCACCTTAACACAGCCAAAATGGCCATGATTAAAAAGTAAAAAAAAAAAAAAGGAAATAGATGTTGGCATGGATGTGGCGAAAAGGGACTGCTCATACAATGCTGGGAATGTAAAGTAGTAAAACTTCTATGAAAAACAGTATGAAGATTTATAAAGAAATAAAAGTAGATCAACCATTCAATCCAGCAATCCTACTACTGGGTATCTACCCAAAGGAAAAGTCATCATTATATCAGAAAGATGCCTGCACGCATATATTTATTACAACCCAATTCACAATTGCAAACATATGGGACCAACCTAAGTGCCCAACAGCTGATAAGTGGATAAAGAAGATGTGATATATATATAACATATATATATAATATATATAAAATATATGTTGCATATATATTACATATATATGTAATATGGGATATTACTCAACCATAAAATGAATAAAATAATATCTATTGCACAATTTGTATAGAGCTGGGTGCCATTATCCTAAGTGGAGTAACTTGGGAATGGAAAACCAAATACTATATGTTCTCACTTACAAGTGAGAACTAAGCTTTGGGTATGCAAAGGCATGTGGAGTGGTACAATGGCTACTGGAGACTTAGAAGTAAGGAGGGTGGGAGTTTTGCAAAAACCTACATTAAAACTGCAGACTTCATCACTATACAATTTATCCCTGTAACCAAAACCCACTTGTACCTCAAAAGCTTTTGAAATAAAAATATATATGTTAAAATTATGTCCTTCCTCAATATGACCCAGCCTTAAGGGAACCCAGCCTTCTTTTCAACCAAGAGATTCTTGGTATGTAAACTGCTCAAGAATGGAAACAAGGGGCCATGAGTCCGTTTTGGTGCCAAGTTGCGTTTCTGTTCAGTAGATCCAGAAATCCTCATTTACACAGATCAAATAAGAATTTAAGAGACTGCCATCTATATTTTTTTCTAGGGAAGCCATGGTCAACTAGCCAACATCGTAGATCTCTGTGAGTCAATCTATTGATCACAGCTTTATATCTGCTGTCTGTTACAGTAATCATGCTTGCCTTGTGTTTAATAATTAAGTGCCACCACTTGCACCATGCCACTTAGGATCCTATTATCCCCATTGCATTTAGAGATTCCTGTTTTATTGCAGCAGTTACCATTGTAATTTCTGACCTACAGTAAAGAGTGACTACAGAGCTCTTCAAGGATGCTGGGATTCCCCTCACAAATTTGAGAGGATGAGAAGACATGAGCAATAGTGAGGAAATAATTTAATATTTTTATTAAAACTTATAGTCTGCGAGGGTTTTTATAACACATCTGTATTTTATAATAGCTAAATTTAAACATCACAGCACTTTCAAACACAAGCAAGCCATATATACTTAGCACTAAATAAATTTGTAATTCAGAATTTAATGTGCTATTTTTACATATTCTAGAGAATCAACAAGGTTTTTGTGTGGATGGAAAAGCATAGCTCTCTCTATATATATTATATAATTATGTTTGAATGGGAAACAAAGAAGAGCAGAAGTCGTTATTCTTATATCATGTAAAACAGATTTTAAATCACTGAAAATTTTTTTAACTTCTTGACTTTATTATTATTATTATTATTATTATTATTATTATTATTATACTTTAAGTTCTAGGGTGCATATGCATAACGTGCAGGTTTGTTACATATGTATACTTGTGCCATGTTGGTGTGCTGTACCCATCAACTCGTCAGCACCCATCGACTCGTCATTTACATCAGGTATAACTCCCAATGCAATCCTTCCCCCCTCCCCCCCATGATAGGCCCCGGTGTGTGATGTTCCCCTTCCCGAGTCCAAGTGATCTCATTGTTCAGTTCCTACCTATGAGTGAGAACATGCAGTGTTTGGTTTTCTGTTCTTGCGATAGTTTGCTGAGAATGATGGTTTCCAGCTGCATCCATGTCCCTACAAAGGACACAAACTCACCCTTTTTTATGGCTGCATAGTATTCCATGGTGTATATGTGCCACATTTTCTTAATCCAGTCTGTCACTGATGGACATTTGGGTTGATTCCAAGTCTTTGCTATTGTGAATGGTGCCGCAATGAACATACGTGTGCATGTGTCTTTATAGCAGCATGATTTATAATCCTTTGGGTATATACCCAGTAATGGGATGGCTGGGTCATATGGTACTTCTAGTTCTAGATCCTTGAGGAATCACCATACTGTTTTCCATAGTGGTTGAACTAGTTTACAATCCCACCAACAGTGTAAAAGTGTTCCTATTTCTCCACATCCTCTCCAGCACCTGTTATATTTCCTGACTTTTTAATGATCGCCATTCTAACTGGGGTGAGATGGTATCTCATTGTGGTTTTGATTTGCATTTCTCTGATGGCCAGTGATGATGAGCATTTTTTCATGTGTCTGTTAGCTGCATAAATGTCTTCTTTTGAGAAATGTCTGTTCATATCCTTTGCCCACTTTTAAAACCTGGCTAACACGGTGAAACCCCCTCTCTACTAAAAATACAAAAAACTAGCCGGGCGAGGTGGTGGGCACCTGTAGTCCCAGCTACTCGGGAGGCTGAGGCAGGAGAATGGCATAAACCTGGGAGACAGAGCTTGCAGTGAGCTGAGATCGGGCCACTGTACTCCAGCCTGGGTGACAGAGCGAGACTCCGTCTCAAAAAAACAAAAAAACAAAAAACAAATAAAACCCAAACACATTGTACAGCTGTACAAAAACATTTGCTTTATGTCTTTACACTATAAGCTTTTTTCTACATTTAGCATTTTAACTTTTTCCTTGTAAAACTTTTGTGTTAAAAACAAAGACATAAACATGCATGTTAGCCTAGGACTGCCCAGGATCAGGATCATCAATATCACTGTCTTCCACCTCCATATATTGTCCCACTGAAAGGTCTTTAAGGGCAATCACTCACATGAAACTGTCATCTCCTAGTATAATAATGCCTTCTTCTAGAACACCTCATGAAAGAACTGTCTGAGATTGTTTTGCAATTAACACATTTATTTTATAAGTTCAAAGTGTACACTTTTAAATAATGATAAAATTATAGTAAATACAGAAACCAGTAACATAGTTACTAATTTTCATTGACAAGTATTATGTACTGTACAGAATTGTATGTACTATACTTTTATTTGACTGGCAGTGCAATAGGTTCATTTACACTGACATTACCGAAAACATGTGAGTAATGAGCCGCGATATGACTTATGATTGTTACAACATCACTAGGTGATAGGAGTTTCTTTAGCTTCATTATAATCTTAAAGGGCTACCATCATATATGTAGTTTATTATTGGTCAAAACGTCATCATGTGGTGGATGACTATATATAATTTTATGTACCTCTTGCTGTGAATTATCATTAATTTTTGTGATAAGCACCAAAGCAGGAAATAAAAATTGAGTTAGGCTGAGCATGGTGGCATGTGCCTGTAGTCCCAGCTATCCAGGAGGCTGAGACAGGAGGATCCCTTGAGCCCAGGAGTTCTAGTCCAGCCTCAGCAACACGGCAAGACCCCATTTGAAACAATAATAATAACAATAATAATTGAGGTTGTAAGAAATTCAAAAGGCAATAGCCTTAAAATCACCTTATACTCTGTTCTTATTTATATTTACTGGGCCTTCAGCTTTCTGTAATACTTTGGAACAGCACTAGCATCTATCTCAGGTTTAAAATATGGAAGTTCTTGCCTTCCTTGAATCTTTTCTCCCAGAACTAACATATTGACTGTCTTCCCTGTGACATGCCTAATCTGACATTGGCTGACTTTCATACCAAATCTTTGTTTTAGCCTCCTATCAATTCAACTTTTACATTGACAAAACATAACTTTTGGTTGTCAATGTGAAAGCTGACATTTTTACATTCAACTTTATTTAATTTTAATGAATTTAAATTAAGTGCTGAAGATTTATTTAAGCACTTAAAATGATATTAGAATGGGTATCTTATGTTTTTAAACAAAGATATATTTCATTTTTATATGCAGTCAACAGACCACATGTGTATGTCTCTTATGTGTTCCTGCGTGGGAATAGCTTGAATTACTACATAAGCTCTCTGAGAATATTAAGTTCATTTAGGGGAACAGGACATATCTATATGAAAAACAGAAATAATACTACAAATAAAAGAGAGATCACAAGATAACATGTAATTAATTCTCAGTGAATGACATGTCATGAAATCATCAGATGAAGTGAGGATATGGGAAAAGCTTTATGAAATTAGAACCATAAGGAAGATGCAGTTTTGCTAAACAGAAAGACCTTTTTCCACCGTGGTGTTAAGTTTAATATGATTTTCATTGTATTAAAATACTCATGGAGTAAGTTGAAAATATAATTGCATTGTTTTCATTTAATCTATTGTAAAATATATAATCAAAATGATATACTTGTAAAATAATTACATATATAATAAAAGCAATATACCTGTAAAAGAATCATAGTTTAAGATTTATTTATTATTTAAGTTAAATAATGTATATTATTTCTAAAACTTGGATTAGCTGTGCCAACATTAATACATAAGATATAATACATAAGATATAAAGTCCATTTTATATGAAAATGGAAACAAGAAATATGATTTTGAAATTGATTTTAATCATAGGCTAAACAAAGATTCATAGGCTAAACAAAGATTCATCAAATATTAATTTGAATAAAAATTTAAGACATATTTATTCTTGTTGCCATATACGTACAAATATATTGTATCTCCTCAAATCTTTTCTTTTTTGCAGATGGAAATCATTTTGCATATTGTACTTATTTTATGTGCACCCATTTTGTTCCCCATTCTCCTTCCAGAATTAAATTCTGAATTTTAAAATTAAATTGAAATTAAAGTTTCCACTTCCTTTGATCTAAAATATTAAATTATCATGTACATTTAAAAATGTTCTAAACGTATAGCAAATATTTTTTCATTTTTTACTTACACTAGTTTAAGTTATATTTAAGCATTAAAAATACAAGATTTCACTAATCCTACCCATGTGGAAGGATTCAGTAGCTGTGGTAAGCTTAGGCAAAACCAATATTCGGAGTTCATTTCTCCAACAAACATTTAGTACATTGTAAACATAATACTGTCTTCTACAGTTTCCCAACCTGAGTCAGTTATCCTCCTTTAAAATTTCTTGCTTGACTGAGAGGTAAAAGAGTTGCAGAAATGAACGGGATTGCTAGACTAGTTGTACTGATGGAATAGTTGCCTATAGCAGATACAAGAGAAATGCCCCAATACATTTGATACTGGCTCAGAGAAAATATGAAAGAAATTTTAATAGAAATGTTAGATTAAAAAATACAGGGATGAGGAGCTCTGAATTCTATGTATAAATTCCGATAAAATCTCTAGCTGACTCTGCAACCATGTGAGGTCAAGTCTAGGCAGCACAGATCAACCTCATTAGTCATCAGGGAAACACGAATTAAAACTACAATAAATTACTACTACACATCCATCAGAATGGCTGCAACCAAAAAGACTGTCAACTTCAAATGTCGACAGAAACATTGAATAACATGTCTTATCATACATGGTTGAAGATAAAATGCTAAAACCACTTTAGAAGAAAATCTGGGAGTTGTTTTCCTCTTTGTAAGTAAAAAATAAACAATCCATGACATAGCCTCCTCTTCCTTGGCTTTATTCAAAAGAAATGAACTTCTTTATTTTCAAAAAAGAAGTGTGATGCATATTCACAGCAACTTTAGTAATAGCCGAAAAAAGTGAACAGCCTAGGTGTCCTTCAAAAGGAAAATTGTTAAACTAATGTGATAATTCATACCATGTACTCCTACTCAGCAATGAAAGTGAACAAATTAGTGATACACAAAACAGCATGGATAAATATTTTTTTAAAATATTATATTTTTATATAAAAATATTTAAAAATGTTGAAATCAGCCTTGTTCAGAGTGTATGCTGAATTATTTCATTTATATGAATTTGTAGAACAGATGAAACTAATGCTTATCAGAAAAAAAGTTATAATAATGATTGCCTTTGAAAGGGTGTGAATAAGAATTGAGTGGGAGGTAAGATTAAGGCAATATCTGAGGTGACAATGGTTGTCTCTATCTTGATAAAATGTGAGTTAGGAATATTCATTCATCAAAACTCAGCCAGTGTACACCTAGGATTTGTTCATTTTATTGTATGTCACTATTATATTAACTAACAAAACAAAAAACTTGAACAAATACTAAACTCTGTCCATATCACTGTATTCAGATATTTATGTACTGATATTTGCATTTACAGGAAATGATAAAATAAATTAATAGGAAAGCTGGCTAAAATAAGAAACTATTGTAAAGTAGTCAAAGAAAGAAAAATTATGGACAGGAAAATGTATAACCATTTAATTCAAAAGCTTAGTTTAATGAAGCTTGCTATGTCAACTCCCAACAGAAAAAAAGAGTAAGGTTTTCAGATTGATGGAGAATGATAAATAGCAATAAAATAACCAAATAGTACACAATTTGAATAATTTACCAAAATATGTCATGAGGCTTTTAAAATTTGGCATAACTTTAGAATACTAGAAAAGTCTATATAGAAAGCAAATTATGGTTTTGTAAATTCTTATAATGCAACAGACTAACGGATTTTAAAAATTGCAGATACAGATAGGGGATTGTACAACTCAGATCTATGAGGAAGGGCTTTGGAGTAGACAGAATGTGATATGTCTAGAGGAAAAAAAGAACCTGGGAAATTAGTTTATCTGGATTCTGATTTCACATTAACTTTATATTTCTTGAAGAAGGAGAGTGTTTTAGGATTACCGATTTCACATATGTTCTCAGGTGGAAGACAGATATATTTGGGTAAACTTTCAAAGAGTTTTTCCAAGAGAACAGAGTATATACGAAACTGATTGCTTTGTAAACTTTGGAAAGCATAAGCTATTGATAGATAAAAAGAGATTCTATTGTTGCAATTGTACTGAGGAACAGAGAAATAAATTATAGAAGGAATCTTTTGACTTTTGGGAAACTCTAATCGCATTCCTAATTTCTGATGTCCCCCTTCTTGTTTACTACTAGCTATTGGTAGAGAGAAATAGTACTCACCTACTCGGTCTCTCCTGCAGCTACTATGGCCATTTTATCACAGTTGTGGATGAAGATACGTAAAATATCCTTAGAAGTGTGCTTCTGGGGAAAACTCCGGTGAGGTACTATGCAAGACAACCACCCCAAGGCACATAATCATCACACTCACCAAGGCTAAAACAAAGGAAACTCTTAAAGGCAGCTAGAGAAAAGGGTCAAGCCACATAAAGAGGAAACCTCATTAGGGAAACAACAGAACTCTCAGCAGAAACCTTAAAAGTCAAGAGAGGTTGGCAGCCAATTTTCAGTGTCATCAAAGAAAAAAAATTCCAACCAACGATTTTATATTACTTAAATCTAAGCTTCATAAGGGAAGAAGAAATAAAATTATCAGACGAGTGAACATTGAGGGAATATATTTAAACTAGACCAGATTTATAAGAGGTTTTATAGAGAGTGCTAAACATGGAACTAAACAAATGACACCTGCTACCGTAAAACACACTTAAGCACATAGCCCAAGGTACTATAAAACAATCATATAATCAAGCCTACATAATAACCACCTAACAACACAATGTCAGGATCAAAATCTCACATATCAAAATTAATTCAGAATGTAAATAAGCTAAACACATCACTTAAAAGACATTGAGTACCACACTGAATACAAAGACTCAACTGTCTGCTGTCTTCGAGAGACCCATCTTGCATATAACAACAACCAAGGCTCAAAGTAAAGGCATACAGTAAGACCTACCATGCAAATGGGAAACAAAGAAGAGCTGAAGTCACTGTTCTTATATAAAACATATTTTAAATCACTGAAAATTAAGAAGGACAAAGACATTACATAATGATAAAAGGTACAATCCAACAAGAAGTCTTAACTCTACTAAATATATACACATCCAACAGTGGTGCACCATATTCATAAAATAACTTCTTAGTCTCAAAAAAGACATAGAGAACCACAATAACTCTGGGAAACTTCAGCAACTCACTGACAGAGTTAGCCAGATTATTGAGGCAGAAAACTAAGAAAATTCTGGAATTAAACTTGACACTTGACCAAACCGACATAATAGACATCAACAGAACACTCCATGCAACAACCACAGAATGTACGTTTTTCTTATTTCCACATGGAGTATATTCTAGGATTGACCACGTGCTTGGTCATAAAGCAAGTCTCAATCAATTAATACAAATTGAAATTATACCAAACACTCTCTTGGACAACAGTACAATAAAAATAGAAACCAATATGAAGAAGACCTCTCAAAACTACAGAACTTCATGAAAATTAAACAACTTGCTGCTGAATAACTCCTGAACATCAAAACTAAGGGAGAAATTTAAAAATTCTTTGAAATTAATTTAATGAAAGTTGGTTCACAACCTACCAAAACCTCTGGGATGCAGTTAAAGCAGTGCTAGGAGGAGAGTTTATAGAACCAAATACCTTTATCAAGAAGTTAGATTTCAAATTAGCAGTCTAACTTTGCACCTAAATGAACTAGAAATAAAAAACAAACCATTCCCAAAGCTAGCAGAAGAAAAGAAATAACTAAAAGTAGAGAGGAACTTAATGGAACTTAATAAAGTTGAGATCCAAAAACCATACAAAAAATCAGGCTGGGCACGGTGACTCACACCTGTAATTTTAAAATCAATGAAACTGGGTTGATTCTTCAAAAAATATATAAAAAAGATTGATAGACCACCAGCTAGATTAACAGAGAAAAAACAAGAAGATCCAAATAAGTATAGTCAGAAATGTTAAAGATGACTTTACAACTGATCCCACAAAAAT
The DNA here is from genome assembly GCF_003255815.1 of Theropithecus gelada. Taxonomy (NCBI): domain Eukaryota; kingdom Metazoa; phylum Chordata; class Mammalia; order Primates; family Cercopithecidae; genus Theropithecus; species Theropithecus gelada. The sequence goes on along the minus strand of NC_037680.1, from coordinate 62,236,977 downwards.
AGAAAATATCCTCAGAGAATACTACAAACAATGCTATGTACACAAATTAGAAAATCTAGAGGTAATGAATAAATTCCTGGAAATGCACAATCTACTGAGATTGAATCAGGGAGAGATTGAAAACCTGAATAGACCAATACAATTCATATGGAACCAAAAAAGAGTCCAAATAGCCACAGCAATCCGAAGCAAGAAGAATAAAGCCAGAGGCATCACACTAACCAACTTCAAGCTATAGTATAAAGCAACCATAACCAAAAAAACTTGATATTGGTACGAAAACAGACACATAGACCAATGGAAAGGAATAGAAAACTGAGAAATAAAGCTACACATTTACAACCATATGATTTTCAACAAGATCAACAAAAAACAAGCAATGGGTAAAGGAATCTCTATTCAATAAATGGTGTGGTGATAACTGGCTAACCATATGTAGAGAATGAAACTTTACTCCTATCTTTCACTATACACAAAAACTAACTCACGAAGGATTCAATACTTAAATGTAAACACTAAAGCTATAAAAACTCTAGAAGAAAACCCAAGAAATACCTCTCTCGATAACAGCCCTGACAAAGATTTCAAGACAAAGGCACCAAAGACAACTGTAACAAAACGAAAAATTGACAAGTGAGATGTAATTAAACTACAGAGCTTCTGCACAGCAAAAGAAACAATCAATAAACAAACAACTTACAAAATGGGAGAAAATATTTGCAAACTGCATCTAAGAGAAATCTAATATCTATAAGAAATTTAAACAAATCAACAAGCAGACAACAAATAAGCCCATTAAAAATGGGCAAAAGACATAAACAGACACTTCTGAAAAGAAGACATACAAGGCCAGGTGTGGTGGCACATGTCTGTAATCCCAGCACTTTGGGAAGTCAAGGGGGACAGATCACTTGAGGCCAGGAGTTTGAGACCAGCCTGGCCAATATGATGAAACCCTGTCTCTACTAAAAATGCAAAAACTAGCCAGGTGGGGTGACACATGCCTGTGATCTCAGCTACTCAGCAAGCTAGGCATGAGAGTCGCTGGAACCCAGGAGGCAGAGGAGCCAAGATCATGCCACTGCACTCCAGCCTGGATGACAGAGGGAAGAAAAGGAAGAAGAAGAGGAGGAGGAAGAGGAAGAGGAAGAGGAAGAAGAAGAAGAAGAAGAAGAAGAAGAAGAAGAAGAAGAAGAAGAAGAAGAAGAAGAAGAAGAAGAAGAAGAAGAAGAAGAAGAAGGGGAAGGGGAAGGGGAAGGGGAAGGGGAAGGGGAAGGGGAAGGGGAAGGGGAAGGGGAAGGGGAAGGGGAAGGGGAAGGGGAAGAAGACATACAAGTAGCCAACAAGCATATGAAAAAATGCTCAACATCACTAACTATCAGAGAAATGCAAATCAAAACCACAATGAGATACTATATCACACTAGTCAGAATGGTTATTATTAACAAGTCAAAAACAACAGATCCCTCAAGGCTACAGAGCAAAGGGAATGCTTGCACATTGTTGGTGGGAGTGTAAATTAGTCCAGCAACTGTAGAAAGAAGTTTGGAGATTTCTCAAAGAACTTAAAACAGAGCTATCATTCAACCCAGCAATCCCATCGCTGGGTATATACCTTAAGGAAAATAGGTCATTATGACAAAAAGACACATGCACTTGAACGTTAATTACAACACTATTTACAATAGCAAAGACACAGAATCAACTGAGGAGTCTATCAATCGTGGATTGGATAAAGAAAATGTGGTACATATACACCATGGAATACTAACTGGCCATAAAAAAAATGAAATCATGTCCATTGCAACAACATCGATATAACTGGAGGCCATTATGCTAAGCAAATTAACGCAGGAAAAGAAAACCACATATCACAATTCCTCATTTATATATGGGATCTAAACATGGAGTACACATGGAGATAACATGGGAATAATAGAAACTGTTGGCTATTACATTAATTAATTAAATGTTGAAAATTAGGAGAATTAAGGACTCAAAAATAGTTTCCGTATTTCTGGCTTACACAGCTGATTAGTAGGTGAGATCATGAAAGAGTTGACAGGAGAGGAAGAGTATTTATGATAAAGAATTTGTTAGAAGTTAATGAGGGAAAAAAGAGTGAAGAATATATAAATGATGTACTTTGACAACAGTTGAAGGAAAATGAAGATTTAAATGTCTCTGCAACTGTAGATTATCAATGGCAAGCAAAAGAAGCTATTGTTTTTGATAAAGAAAATTCACTGTGTAAGCTAAAGTATATTACTGTTATTCATTAGTAATGAGTATTTCAGATTAAATAATAAAACTCCAGAAAGCAGTAGGGGATTTTTTGCATGACTGGTCAATACATTTTGTTTTATTTATGATATCACTTATTAGTATAATTTAATTTTAAAATAGGCTTAAATAATCTAAAGTCTTTTTTAAAATTTAGTAAAGTTTTAAAGACAACCTGTGTTTTGCAAAAATGATACGTACCTTATAAATAGAAACATATAAAGACAGGAAGAATGAAAGAGTCCAAGAACAGTAACAATGAATCAAGATGTCAATTCTAAATATAGCACTCATTATATATGTAACTGATTGAAGATTCCCTGGTGAGAAAGGATAAGAATTCTTACAGAGGCTTTAAAAAAATTACTACAACATGCAATTTTTATGTGTCATACATAGACAAAGTTAAACTATACATTTACTTTTCAAAACTAGACTTATGGAAGGACGATTTAAAGGAGACACAATATTGGACAAATAAAAATTCATGTTGCAAAGACATTTAAATGAACATATTTAATATATTTCCACAAAAATATTAAACAGAGTCCCAGACTCCAGAGTCAGAATGTAAGGCATTAATCCTATATATCGTATTTAGTAATTATCCTTTGGAATTTATTTGATCTATTTTGGTAAAAATCAGAAATTGGAAGATGTTAGCAAGATGATAATAGCCCAAGCTGGATCACAGATGAAGTCAGAAAATAAGCACCATTCATGTTTTTTTCGGGAAACAGTTCTCTCAAATACAGTATGTTAAACATAGATTTTAATATATTCAATTTGTTTACACTGATTATAATGCATGCCAGTTGGGAGAACAATAGGGTTCTAATGTCCCATAAATAATTTAATTGCATTCCCCTTATAGTATCTATTTCAAACCCAGGTCCACAATATCTTGGTTCATCTTTTGTTAATTTACACAATATCCTCCAGAACTCCACCCTAATTCTTCCTCCAAGTGGAGCCAATGAAGTGACAAGTTGTTGCCCATAATTATTGTGTATGTCTTTTGCCCATTGTGTTTCTCATTGTCATGTAGGAAGGCAAAAATTTGATAAAACCTTGGAATAGCTAAAATTAATAACAAAACAGCACTTTATGGCTTTAGAGAGGTTAAAATATTCCTAATAATATACACACAGAAACTAAAACAAATGATGGTTGCAGATTTCCATACTTTTTACAAATGTGTGGTCAAAACAAACAATGAAAAATAACTGTAAAAAGCAAATAAACATCTGTTTCAAGATGGCAGATAAAATTTACCTTACTCCTTCACAAAATAAAACTGAAGAGAAAGTTAATATATGCAAAATATATTAAAATATTGATAACAAAATAATAAGTCCATAATAAGAAGTAGTGCCATCAGCAGAATAGAAACATTGACAAATTTCTGGAGGAGAAAGAGCAGATGATGTACGAACTTAGATACCTAAGAAGAAGAATGTGTAACTCTCATTTTGCACAGAAGAAATTGCAATAAAGATACTGAGTTCAGTGACAGGCTGTTAGAGAAGAGATCATGGTAATGAATTAAAGAACTGTGTGACAATTTATATGTTTATATACAAAGAGCAATGGGCTGTAGCATTTCTCCCTAGACAAACCCAATAAATAATTTCTAAATAACCATTCTACAGGTGTGTCCTGTTGTGGAAATTGGAGAGCAGAGGTTAAGATAATTTAAATTTCCAAATTTAACAAGACTTTTTTTTTTTTTAAGAATTCAGTGCCATTCAATATGAAAGTATGTCATTTGCACTTAATCTGCCAATCCCAGGGTAGCATCCTTATTATTATAGAGATTTTGAGAGTCTTAAACATCTGTCTAATCACATACTTTAAATAGAAGCCTGCCTTGTCTCCTTAGAACCTGCCCACTTTTTCATTCTGCACATAATTTATCTGCCACTCTAGATACTCAGGATAAATCTAGATTAATTCTGCACAAAATTCATCTAAAGCTCTCACAATAATACAGAGAAAACTAAGTGTTTTACAATCTCCCACCATTGCAAAATAATACAATGCCAATGCCAATACTAACCAGCATAGTCCTTCACTTATCATTTATAAATATGGAATACTAGTCAAGGACTACCAGATGTTTGAGGAGGACCAGTAGCAGCTAGAGAAAGAACAGGATATAAAAACTAGAGCATAGATCCTAAAACATATAGAAATAATGCAAAGAATAAAATGCAATTAATATTCTTTAAAATGATTAAGAATATATTATATCCAGATTGTTAAGAAACTAAAAAACAAGACCAAAACAACCAAAGGGTTGAGTAATAGAAAGAATATTGTGCTAGGAAAAATGATAATATACATTATTATTTAAATATTTTAATATTACTATTATTATCTGTTCAATAAAATAAGAAATTTAACAAAGTTTACATGTTTATTTCATATATTATTGAAATATCAAGTAGCAATTTAAATTTATTAAACAACACACTTAAGAGCAGCATTTTATTAATGATACTGATATGAGTCATATTGTTGATACAGAAAAATGTTATGATGATGGGAGAAAGGCAGCATATTTCAGTGAAAATATAATTAACTAGGAATTACAAAATGCAGGTTTATAATTTCAGCCCTGCTTCAAATTTATTGTGTGCTTTGGCAAACTATTTTGCCTCATAAGTGACAGACTTTTCTCCTCTAAGCTCAATTTCTATCATATTTGAGTTTCTATGTCATTACCATACAATTCACAGTAATATTTATATTAACTACCAGTAGTATATTTTAATTCATGAGCATTGCTTATCTAGATATTTAAGAGGTTGAGTTTTAATTTTTGCTTTCTAGGAATATTTTGTGCTTTTGTTTGTTTTTGTTGTTGTTGTTTGTTTGTTTGCATCTCTGTGTATTCTTCCAACCCAGCATCTGTGGTTTACATTCTTGTAGTTCATTTTTTTTTTCTGGCTGCTGTGCCCTTTTTACCTTGGCACAGCAGCCAGCTCTTCTGAATCTGCAGCTGTCACAAAGGTGGCAGCTGGAAAGAATGGGTGAAGGGCTTGATTGCAGCCTTGGAACACTTAGAGAAGTCAGCTTCCCATATCCTTTTGTTTGCTTATCAAATCATATACAGACAAATTAAAGCAGCAGGCCAAACATGTCTCCACGCTCCCCAGGGTACAGTCCTCAAATTCATCCATGGGCACATGCTCCATTGTGACCCTTTGCAGGTTGTCTAATGATTTATCATTTCACTTATCCTTTATGGCAGATGTGCTCTAAGCATCTACAACCAAAATTCAAATCATCTTCAGAAGATAAATAGGTTCATGTACTCCAAAATAATTCAATTTTAAATAATAATTTTCTGCCTTAACAGTAAAGAATACAAGAGTGAATTTTCATTCCCCAAACCCTCATTTTAACCAAGTCCAACAACCCCATGTTGGCTGATAAATTTAATGAGCCACAGAGAGTGTCTGTATTATTCAATAACTTATGTGTAGAAGGAAATTAATAAGTATTTATTATAAATTATTTAACTATCAAAATCTCTTAGATTCAGAAGGTAACTAATCACTTAAGTTGACATATTTAAGCAATTGATAATCAAACCCTTTCATGGACAACAATGTTTTAGGCCTATTAAAGAGTTCCTAGGAGAAAATAATGTATCTGCAAGTACATTAAAACCAATGTTTCCAATGTCTACAGATAGAAAATACCTGTGTTTGATTATGAAGTGTATTTTATTTCAATACTAAATTTTTAGAAACTACCATGTTTTTAATATGAAACCAACATAGTTACCTGTGTTATTAAAAAAAAAAAAAAAACAAAAAAAACCGCTGTGTGTGGTGGCTCACTCCTGTAATCCCAGAACTTTGTGAGGCCAAGGTAGGAGGATAACAAGATCAGGAGATCAAGACCATCCTGGCTAACACAGTGAAACCCCGTCTCTACTAAAAGTACAAAAACTTAGCCAGGCATGGTGGTGGGCGCCTGTAGTCCCAGCCACTCGGGAGGCTGAGGCAGGAGAATGGCGTGAACCCAGGAAGTGGAGCTTGCAGTGAGTGGAGATGGCACCACTGCACTCCAGCCTGGGCAACAGAGCAAGACTCCCTCTCAAAAACAAACAAACAAATAAATAAATAAAATAAAACACTTTTGAAATAAAATAGGTTTATAAAACAATTTCTATATTAAATATTTATGTGGAAGAAAAATATGTTTTTGCCTTTTTACAAGTGAGGATACTCAATGTATTCTTATTTCAGGATTAAAGATGAAATAATTAAGAGCTGATTGTGAATCAAATGTAATAATCGGTCTCTTCCTGAAGTCAGTTTGAGATAACCTACCTGAGATAGAATTCTTTTGTTTTTATTGGATCATATCCTCAAGTCAGTGCTACTTTAGTGTGCCTAAAAATCAGCTGGAAATATTGTTAATTGTTTATATCATAGACTCAGATGGGTCTTTCATCTGGTGTATTTCATCTGGATGCCTACAGCTATTAGCTCAACAGAATGAATCAACAATATCTCTCTAGAGATCTTTTCTTTTCCTCCAGAATCACTTATTCACAAAAATAAAAACTTACTCCATTTTTCTTCTATGTGGAGGAAGAATTATCCTGAGAAAATAGATGCCTGTTAGTTACTTCTCTTGCCTGATTGCTTTGGCTAGGAATTCCAGTACTAGGTTGAATGCGTGATGAGAGCGGGCATCCTTGTCTTGTTTCAGGTTTCATGGAAAACCTCTTGCCCATTCAGCATAATACTGGCTGCAGTTTGTCATAGACAACTCTTTTTATTTTGAGGTATGTTCCTTGATGCCTAGTTTGTTGAGGGATTTTATCATGAAGGGATAATGGAGTTTATCAAAAGCTTTCTCTGTGTCTACTGAGATGATCATATGGCTCTTGTTTTTAATTCTGTTTATATGGTGAATTCCATTCATGATTTGCATATGTTGAACCAATCTCGCATCCCTGATCAAGTTATATGAAATTCTCAGTTGAAAATTCTTTTCCTTAAGAATGTTGAATATTGGCCCCCACTGTCTTCTGGCTTGTAGAGTTTCTGCCAAGAGATCCACTGTTAGTCTGATGGGCTTCCCTTTGTGGGTAACCCTACCTTTCTCTCTGGCTGCCCTTAACATTTTTTCCTTCATTTCAACTTTGGTGAATCTGACAATTATGTATCTTGGAGTTGCTCTTCTCAAGGAGTCTCTTTGTGGCGTTCTCTGTATTTCCTGAATTTGAATGTTGGCCTACCTTGCTAGGTTGGGGAAGTTCTGGATAATATCCTGCAGAGTATTTTCCAACTTGGTTCCATTCTTCCCATCACTTTCAGGTACACCAATCAGATGTAGATTTGGTCTTTTCACATAGTCCCATATTTCTTGGAGGTTTTGTTCCTTTCTTTTTACTCTTTTTTTCTCTAAACTTCTCTTCCTGCTTCATTTCATTCATTTGATCTTCAGTTACTGATACCCTTTCTTCCAGTTGATTGAATCAGCTACTGAAGCTTGTGCATGTGTCATGGAATTCCCGTGCCATGGTTTTCAGCTCCATCAGGTCATTAAAGTTCTTCTCTATGCTGTTTGTTCTAGTTAGCCATTTGTCCAATCTTTTTTCAAGGTTTTTAGCTTTTTTGTGATGGGTTCGAACACCCTCCTTTAGCTCGGAGAAGTTTGTTATTATCGATATTCTGAAGCCTTCTTCTCTCAGCTTATCAAAGTCATTCTCCATCCAGCTTTGTTCCATTGCTGGCAAGGAGCTGCATTCTTTCGGAGGAGAAGAAGCGCTGAGATTTTCAGAATTTTCAGCTTTTCTGCTCTGGTTTCTCCCCATCTTTGTAGTTTTATCTACCTTTGGTCTTTGATTATGGTGATGTACAGATGGGGTTTTGGTGTGGATGTCCTTTCTGTTTGTTAGTTTTCCTTCTAACAGTCAGGACCCTCAGCTGTACGTCTGTTGGATTTTGCTGGAGGTCCACTCCAGACCCTGTTTGCCTGGGTATCACCAGCAGATGCAGCAGAACCGCAAATATTGCAGAACAGCAAATGTTGCTGCCTGATCATTCCTCTGGAAGCTTCGTCCCAGAGGGGCACCCGGCCATATGAGGTGTCAGTTGGCCCCTACTGGGAGGCGCCTCCCAGTTAGGCTACTCAGGGGTCAGCAACCCACTTGAGGAGGCAGTCTGTCCCTTCTCAGATCCCAAACTCCATGCCGGGAGAACCACTACTCTCTTCGAAGCTGTCACACAGGGATGTTTAAGTCTGCAGAAGTTTCTGCTGCCTTTTGTTCAGCTATGCCCTGCCCCCAGAGGTGGAGTCTGCAGAGGCAGGCAGGCCTCCTTGAGCTGCCGTGGGTTCCACCCAGTTGGAGCTTCCCAGCTGCTTTGTTTACCTACTCAAGCCTCAGCAATGGCGGGTACCCCTCTGCCAACCTCCCTGCCGCCTTGCAATTTGATCTCAGACTGCTGTGCTAGCAGTGAGCAAGGCTCTGTGGGCATGGGACCCTCTGCGCTGGGCACGGGATATAATCTCCTGGTGTTCCATTTGCTAAGACCATTGTAAAAGCGCAGAATTAGGGTGGGAGTGGCCCCATTTTCCAGGTGCCATCAGTCACAGCTTCCCTTGGCTAGGAAAGCTAATTCCCTGACCCCTTGCGCTTCCTGGTTGAGGCAACGCCTCACCCTGCTTCAGCTCATGGTCTGTGGGCTGCACCCACTGTCCTGCACCCATTGTCAGACAAGCCCCAGTGAGATGAGCTCGGTACCTCAGTTGGAAATGCAGAAATCAGCTGGGCATGGTGGCTCACGCCTATAATCCCAGCACTCTGGGAGGCCGAGAAGGGCGGATCACAAGGTCAGGAGATCAAGACCATCCTAGCTAACACAGTGAAACCCCATCTCTACTAAAAAAATACAAAAAACTTGCCGGGCGAGGTGGCGGGTGCCTGTAGTCCCAGCTACACGGGAGGCTGAGGCAGGATAATGGTGTAAAACCCGGGAGGCGGAGCTTGCAGTGAGCTGAGATCCGGCCACTGCACTCCAGCCTGGGCAACAGAGCGAGACTCCGTCTCAAAAATAAAAAAAAAAAGGAAATGCAGAAATCACCCATCTTCTGCATTGCTCACACTGGGAGCTGTAGACTGGAGCTGTTCCTATTCAGCCATCTTGGAACCTCTCCTGAATATTGATCTGTTCAGCATTTCATCCTTTCTCATTCAGTCTTGGGAGATTGTGTGTTTCCAGGAATTTACCCATTTCCTCTAGATTTTCTAATTGGTGAGCATAGAGTTATTCATAGTATTCTCTGAGGATGTTTTGTATTTCTGAGGGATCAGTTGTAATGTCATCTTTGTCATTTCTGATTGTATTTATTTGGATCTTTTTGTCTGTGCTGATTTAGTTAGTGGTCTATAAATCTTGCTTATATTTTTTGAAGAACAAGCTCTTGGTTTCATTGATCTTTTGTATGAATTTTTGCATCTCAATTTCATCAAGACCCACTCTAATTTACTTCTTTAATTCTGATAACTTTGGAGTGGTTTGTTTATTTTTTTCTATTTCCTTTAGATGCAAAGTTAGACTGTTAATTTGAGATATTTCTAACTTTTTGAAGAAGGCATTAAGGGATATAAACTTTCCTTTTAACTTTGCTTTAACTGCATTCCAAACATTTTGGTCAGTTGTATCTCTAGTTTCATTAATTTTAAAGAATTTTTTAATTTCTGCCTTAGTTTTGATATTCTTTGAGAAGTTATTCAGCAGTAACTTGTTTAATATTCATGGATTTGTGTAGTTTTGAGATTTTTGTTTTGATGTTGGTTTCTATTTTTATTACACTGTGGTCCAAGCGTGGACTTGATATAATTTTGGTATTTATTAATTAATTGAGACTTGCTTTATACCAAGCAAGTGGTCAGTCTTAGCACATGTTTTATGTGCAGATGAGAATAACGTATATTTTTGTGTGTTTTGGGTGGGGTGTTTTATAGATGTCTATTAGCCCTACTGGTCAAGTGTTATGTTTAAGTCCAGAGTTTCTTTGTAGGTTTCTGACTTGATGATCTCTTTGATGCTGTTGGTGAGGTGTTGAAGACTCCCACAATTATTGTCTAGTTGTCTAAGTCTTTTTGTAGGCCAAGAGGAACAGGTGTATATATATTTTGGGTACTTAAGTCTTCTTGTTTGTTTGGAATTTTTATCATTATGCAATGCCCTTCATTGTCCATTTTAATTTTTGTTGGTATAAAAGACATCCAAATAGAAAAAGAAGAAGTCAAAATATCTCTCTTCCCTGGTGATATGATTCTGAACTTAGAAAACCCTAAAGACTTTGCTAAAAGGTTACTAGGGCTGATAAATGATTTTAGCAAGGTTTGAAGATACAAAATCAAAGTATAAAAACCAGTAGCATTACCATACATCAATTGCACTTAGGCTGAGAGTCAAATTAAGAACACAATCTCATTTACAGTAGCCACAAATAAAATGAAATACTTAAGAATACAGCTAACCAACGAGGTGAAAGATCTCTTCAAGGAAAACTACAAAACACTGCTGAAAGAAATGAGAGATGATATAAATAGATAGAAAAATACTGCATGCTCACAGATTGGAAAAGTCAATATCAATAAAATAGTCATACTGCCTAAAGTAATTACAGAGACAATGCTATTTCTATCAAATTAACAGTGATATTGTTCACATAATTGGAAAAAAACTATCCTAAAATTCGTATGGAACCAAGAAGGAACCCAAGTAGCCAAGGCAATCTTAAACAAAAAGAACGAAGTCATAGCCATCACACTATCCAACTTTACACTGAAAGGCTACAGTAACCAAAACAGCATAGTGTTGGTTCAAAAACAGACATATAGACCAGTGGAATTTACTAGAGAGCCCAGAAATAAAGTCACACACCTTCAATCTGATCTTTGACAAGGTCAACAAAAACAAGTAATGGGGAAAAGAATTCCTATTCAATAAATGGTGCTGCAATAAATGGTTAACCATATACAAAAATTAACTCAAGATAGATTCAAGACTTAAATGTAAGACCTACAACTGTAAAAATTCTAGAAGAAACCCTAGGAAATACCCTTCTTGACAATGACCATTGCAAAGAATTTCTGGCCAAGTTCCCAAAAGCAATTGCAACAAAACCAAAAATGGACAAGTGGAACCTATTTAAACTAAACACCTTGTGCACAGCAACAGAAAGTATCCGCAGAGTAAAGAGATATTCTACAGAATGAAAGAAAATATCCGCAAACTATGCATCTAAAAATGGTCTAATATACAGATTCTCTAAGGAACTTAAATCAACAAGCAAAAACCAAATAACTCCATTATAAAATTGGCAAAGGACGTGAATAGACACTTGTAAAAAGCAGACATACAAGCAGCCAACAAACATATGAAAAATGGTCATCATCACTAATCATCAGAGAAATACAAATAAAACCTGCAATGGGAATTTTTAGAATGGTAATTATTAGAAAGTCGAGAAAGAACAGATGCTGGTGAGACTTCAGACAAAAAGGGAGCACTAATATGAATTCATTCAACCACTGTGGAAAGAAGTTTGGAGATTTCTCAAAGAACTAAAAACAAAACCACCATTCAACCAGCAATCTCATTAATGTCTATATACTTTAATAAAATAGGTCATTATATTAAAAAGACACATATTCATCACCATGGTATTCACAATAGCAAAGACATGTATTCAACCTAGGTGCCCATCAATCATGAATTGGATTAAAAAATGTGGTACATACACTCCTTGGAATACTACACAGCCATATAAAAGAATGAAATCATGCCTTTCACAGCAACATGGATGGAACTAGAGTCCATTATTTTAACCAAATTAATGCAGGAACACAATGCCAAATAGCACATATTTTCACTTGTAAGTGGAAGCTAAACGTTGAGTACAAATGGATGTAAACATGGGAACAATAAACCCTGTGGCATACTGGAGCAGAGAGGAAAGGAAGAAAGTCTCAATAAAACACTACCTATGAGGGACTCTGCTCATTACCTGGGTGCAATATACCCATGTAACAAATCTGCACATGTATCCCCCTAAATAAAATAAACTTTGGAGAAATAAAAGAATAGATTAATATTTTCCCTGACTTGCTATATTGCTTTGCTGTGGAATTTGAATTGAATATAAAGTAAGAACTCAATGGCCAAGTGATGTTACAGAGATGAGCAAATAAATTGACCAAAAAGTAAAGTTGAACAGGAGAAGAATATACCAAGATGTAGCAGAATTCCCATGAAATTAGGGTATAAATTATGCTGTACAACAAAGGAGAGCACATTCCAAGAAAAATTGGTTTAGAACAACTATAGCCAATATATAACTTGGGGGAGAAATAATTACCTTTATTTCCATAATTACCAGAAAACAGTGAGGCAATGTCTACAAAGGAATGGGGCAAAATAAATGTGAATCAAGATAATTATATCTAATCATAATATCATTTCTGATAATGGCAAAAGGCAGACATTCTTAAATATACAGGAACTCAGGGATGTGTTATGATTCCTTCTTGAAGAAAAAAACTTGTTCAAAAATTTATCCAAGTTAGAAAAGTTTCAGCATAAAAACTAAGAAATTGAAAGAATTGATAAAGGTAACATTAGTGAAATGTAAATACAATTAACTAGTGGATTTTAACTAAATGTATTGAGTAATTATGGTTGTTACTTTGTTAAGAAAACTTTAAAAAGTAAATATACTATTACTACAAAGAAAATATATAGTGTGAGGTAAGAGGTATCTAGATGAGATAGTTATTTCATATAAAAAGAAATCTGCTTTACTTTCTGAAATAAAAACTGCAATTAAAAGGAAGCTTAAACTCTACAAACTTAATTATTCTTCAAACATAAAAGTAACACTGAGGTACTATTTAATAAATACCTTCTGTAAATAAATTATTACTTAAAATTCATTATTTTCTTTTCAGTTTCTTTTATTCTCCTAAATTCTAATAAGTTCAATATAATGCATTTAATATAATGCCATCTACAGTATGACTTAACATTAATGTTTTATTCTTTCTTTTCATCTATCATCTACTATCAATTTTCATACATGTTTACATGTGTAAATAGAACTCTCGAATAATGCTTTCTCCATGAAAGCGAAGGTTATATTTACTGGTATGTTGTTTGATTTTTAAAATAAAATACTGTGTTAAATATTTTACAAAAAAAAGAAAATAATATTTAGTTATTAACGTATTTAAGCATTAAAACATCAAATACCCACCACCCAGAATTAAGAAATAATATTTTGCCTTATTAGTTTCATCTTTTTTATTAAGAGATAAGATGTAACAGGGTAGATTTCCCTTTGAATGGCTCTCTAGTTTTCTGTGTTCCTGTAGCAGTATTAATAAAGTGATATTGATGAAGTTGTAATGATAATTAAGGTTATGTGTTTACTATAGGCCTTACAAATATTGTACAGAATTGAAAAGATGTCATACATATCTAAATGTGACACTTCCATTAATTCATTGTCCTATTCAACGTTTGAAATTGTTTCTTACAAGATTATCATCACTTTGTACATAAACACAAACAGAAAAAAAAAAAAAGAAAATTAGAATGGAACCCACAGTTTCCATTGCAGGCATTATTATATTCAGGAAACTTCCTTTATCATTGTTTTCACTTTTTTTTAATACACTAGAAATATAGGTAAGTTTGTAACCATCCATCATTCTTAAAACAATTTGATATTTGTGAGACTCAGTTATCTTTCTTTTAATTCGCAATGAATAACTCTTCCTAGAATTTAGTGTGAGATCATTTTAAACTGTATTTTTATTCTGATTTTCTGTCTTTTTCAAATGTTTTGTGAACACAGCTGAGCAAAATAAATCGCAAAGACAATTTTCTAAGTTTTTGCATGCCCTATTATGTTTATAATGAATCATTTTAAACCTCTAAGTTCAAGATTATTACATTTTTTACAGTAATTTTTGATAGTAGTAGAAGCTATATAGAGAGATTCTAAATTGGGAATATAAAAACTAGCATGTTATATACAATTTATTTGATATAGAAGAAATTCTAAAGTAATATAGATATATGTGCTATACTGTCTTTCAGAGTTAATCTTTCATTCTTCCTCTGCTAAATCTTTTTGTCTTAAAAAGCTTAAAATAGCTGTTTACTATTTGCTAATTAATTAAATCTAGTAAACATGACTGGGTATCTCAAACATGTTTTAATTGATCTGATTAGCCAGAAGTTCATCAGGCATTGCCTTATAGGAGAGCAAAATTATTGCATTCTTTGGCAGATAGAAAGAGATCACTGGCCTTAAATCATTTTCCTCATTTATAGTATACAAGACTTTTTTCCTGTGTTTTGGTTGATCTTAAATTTGTCTAACAAAATAAAATTGAATTGAAAAACAAATATGAAAAATTTATATAATGGATATATGTAGTGTTTTTGTTTTTGAGATGGAGTCTCACTCTGTAGCCCAGGCTGGAGTGCAGTGGCATGACCTCAGTTCACTGCAACCTCTGCCTTCCGGGTTCAAGTGATTCTCCTGCCTCAGCCTCCTGCATAGCTGGGACTACAGGCACCTGCCACCAAAATGAATATGTGTAGTGTTTTTATGCTTAGACATAATTGTTGAGTCCAAGTTGTATTTTTTCTACTCTTCTTACAAGATCCCTGCAGTAGCTTTTACGCCTGTTAATGTCAAATAACATATAAAGACTAATCTCTAAATTTAAAACATTTTATTTGGGAAGCAAGAATTATAATTTGGGGCATACATACAAACCAGGTAGACTTTGATATGTCCGTAAAACAAAGAGAAGATTAGAGGATTTATAGAAAGGGGAAAAGTTATATATTGTTTTGAAAGAAAGTTCATTGGCACTAGTAAAGTTGTGGGGAGCTAGCAGGCTCTGAATGATGAGCGATGGCAGTGAGTAGAACCAGTCTTAGAGTGACAGTCAGTTGTTTCAGCAGTTATTAGATAAAACTGGTTTCAGGTTACAACAGGCCGTTTCAGCAGCAAGGTCACAAAGAACTACATTCTTGGAACAGTGTTATGTATCCTGAGATTTTTTTTTCCCGACTGGCCTCTCAACTCTGTTTTAGTTGGGTATGACAAGAATGACCTAATTAATGTGATCAACTTTCATCTACCTTATATCTAAAATATTCAATTAAACTAGTAAAATTCATAGTACAGATTGAAGTAAATACAATTAAATAATTGTAAAAATATAATACTCTGTTCTGTAAAACATAAACATCAGAGTTTTTTTTTATTTTTGTAATGTAGCATATGAGTATATATTTCCAATAGGGTAAAGCCATATTGATGCAGAGTTGCATCCTTTGATATTAGATTGGATATTGTTAGTTACATTGTACTTCTGTGAGACTGTCAATGCAGGTTATACTTAAAAATGAACTAGATCCTGTACTAAGGGTGAGAAGAATAGATATGGAAGCATTATTTCTTCATGAGCATCTGTTACATCTATAGTAATGTTTATCCTACTTGCAACTTAACAATTTAGCTTTATGGATGCTAAAACATGGCTTAAGTCTCTACAGTATCAAAGGATTTATTACCATAGCAGAGAAGATAGTGAGTTTTACGTTTGTATTGGTTTCCCCAGGCCCCCATTCCCCCAAAGAAGCAGAAGAGGACACAAGCAGATGCTGAGTACACAGCAGGTTTGCATTACAACTGAGTAATCTTGACCTTAGGAAACCCAAATTTAGTATAAGGGCTTGCAAGCAAACCTACTTAACTTTACCTGGGAGAAAGATGTTCTCTTCATTATACTGGAGAGAAAACAAGTCTACTCTTTACTAAAGAAGGTGATACTCTCTATATTTGTCAGGGTTTTCAGGAGAAACAGAACCAATTATATGTATATGTATATGTATATGTGTATATATATATGTGTGTGTGTGTACATTTGAGGTGTGTGTGTATACACACACACACACACTATATATATATACACACACACATACAGATTTTATATATTTATGTATACGTATATTTATGAGGAAATTTATTATGGGATTTGGCTCATTGAATAATGGATGTTGCAATACCCTATAATCTGCTATCTGCAAGCTGGAACCCAGGAAAACCAGTGATATAATTCAGTCTGCATCTGAGGGCCTGAGATCCAGGATCATCCATGTCTGAGACCATAAGAAGATGATTGTCCCAGCTCGAAGAAAGTGAATTTGCTCTTCCTTCACCTTTTTGTTTGATTGTGCCCTCTACAATTGGATGATGGTTACCCATACTGGTGAGAGCAATCTTCTTTACTCAGTCTACAGATTCAAACAATAATTCCTTCCAGAAATGCCCTCATAGACATACACAGGAAATAATGTTTTACCAGCTATTTGTTCATTCCTTAGCCCAGTCAAGTTGACACATCAAAATTAACCATCAAAAGTCCACTCTTTGTCAACTGGGCACCCATATGCATCTCCTTAAACCATGCGTAATCTCTAAAAGACAATAACAAAGTCATAATTCCACCTATCATGATATGACTATACTATACACAACCAAAAGCACACCATTTTCTTTCCCATCACAGGAAGTAAATTTCTTCAGTGCTGTTTACTCTTGTCTTAATATCATATTACCTGAATATGATGATGTAAAAAATAACAATACTTAATTAGTACTGATATAAAGTCAATACAGTTTGTATTTTATAATATGGGAATAAGACAGGAGATAAAACAAGGACATTTGCTTAATATATGTATATATATACACAAATGTATTCATAAAAAATAAGGAATAAATATTCGTGACAAAGTCTTTGTTTCTGTGGTTGGTATTTATAACTACCTTCTTCTGTTACCTACTCTGTATTCTGTTCTGTATTATTTTTGCCTTCAGCATAAACCAAAGCTGGTTGTGGTTCTTTACCAGGTCAAACCTTCATTCCTGAAAGGTCTGGCCATTAGTAGTCCTGCCTGGATGGTGTTCTTTCTGTTTTCCATTGACCTTAATCACAGAGCATGGTAATACCAAGAGGTGCTCCAATAAATATCTATAGTCCAAACACTTTCTTTCTTGCCTTCATTGTGAAATAGTGGTTCAATTTCCATTTGGTCATCCAGATCAGCCGCCCCAGTGAAAACATTAACTCCCTTCTTAGCCTGTTGATTCAGAGGCACGTGGAGCCCAAAGTAGCCTGGTGGCTGTCTTAACTTCCAGTTCAATGTAATAATTGTTGCATCTCCTGCTGGAAACATTCCTTCCTCTGTCCTCTAGGTCAGAGACCTTTAGGCAAGCAGAGCATAAAGTTGCTGAAACAGGAAGCAAAATTGCTGCTTGTGGGTCACTAAGAATAATAGTGAGTGGTGCGCTTCCATTTCCATCATTTAATCACTGGACCTCTGAATCCTGGCTATGGGAGAAAAATCACCATATATTGTATACTGATTCAGAGCATATACAGCCTTCTATAGAGTCTTACCACAGTCCAAGGTTTTCCATCTACCTGGCACTGTAACAGAATTTTCAAAAGGCAATTCCACCATTCTATTAAGCCACCTGCTGCAAGATAATGGAGGGCATGGCATGGCCAGTGAATTTCATAAACATGGGCTTGTTGTTGAACTTCCTTTCCTGTGAAGTCAGTTCCTTGATCAGAAGCAATGCAGTGTGGAATATCATGACATTGGAGAAGACATGCTCTAAACCCATGGATAGTAGTTCTTGCAGCAATATTGCATGTACAACAGGCAAATCCATATCCAGGCTTAGTATCTATTCCTATGAGGACAACAACTGGTCTATTCCATGATGGTAGGGATCCAGTGTAACCAAACTGACAGCAGGCAGCTCACTAATGAACCCAAGAGTCATGCTGTATTAGGTATCAATGCTGGTCTCTGGTCCTAGCAGATCAGACACTAAGCAGTGGTGAGTTGAAGTTCAACAGGTTGACCATAGTCAGTGAAAGTTCACATTGCTGAACCTATGAATAACCTCCATCCCTGCCACTATGGCCAAATTATGTAAGACCCCACTGGACAATGATGGGGTAGTTGGGAAAATAGGCTGATTAATATCCATAAAATGGGTTGTTCTATCCACTTGATAATTAAAATCCTTTTCTGATGAGGTCACCTGTTGGTGAGCATTCATATGGGACACAAATGTTTTCACATTCTTTGCCCGTTCAAACAAGTCTATCGACATATCTTTTCACCAATGTTTCTGTCATTAATTTTTCAATCAGGTTTCTTTGACATTTCTGACAATTTAGTCAAGCTATTCACTATAGACCTTGCATCAGTATATAGTCACATATCTGGTCATTTCTCTTCCCAAGCAAAGTTTACAATCATGTGCACTATCTGAAGTTTTTCCCACTGAAAATTAACTTTCACTACTGTGGTTCAGAAGCATCCCAGAAAAAGCTGTCCACTTTTAAGTTGTGCCTGCATATTGTAAAAATCCATCTGTAGAGGGATCCATGCCAAGATGGCCGAATAAGAACAGCTCTAGCCTCCAGCTCCCAGCGTGAGTGACACAGAAGGTAGGTGATTTCTGCATTTCCAACTGAGGTACTGGGTTCATCTCACTGGGGCGTGTTGGACAGTGGGTGCGGGAGAGTGGGTGCAGCCCAATGAGAGACAGCCAAAGCAGGGCGAGGCATCACCTCACCCAGAAAGTGAAAGGGGAAAGGAAATTCCCTTTCCTAGCCAAGGGAAACCGCGACACACAACACCTGGAAAATCGGGTCACTCCCACACTAATACTGTGCTTTACCAAGGGTCTCAGCAAACAGCACACCAGGAGATTATATCCCGTGCCTGGCTCGGTGGGTCCCATGCCCACAGAGCCTCCCTCATTGCTAGCACAGCAGTCTGAGATCTAACTGCAAGGCAGCAGCGAGGCTGGGGGCGGGGTGCCTGCTATTGCTGAGGCTTAATTACATAAACAAAGTGGCTGGGAAGCTCGAACTGGGTGGAGCCCACCACAGCTCAAGGAGGCCTTCATGCCTCTGTAGACTCCACCTCTGGGGAGAGGACATAGCCAAACAAAAGACAGCAGAAACATCTGCAGATGTAAATGTCCATGTCGGACAGCTTTGAAGAGAGTAGTGGTTTTCCCAGCATGGAGTTTGAGATCTGAGAACGGGCAGACTGCCTACTCAAGTGGTTCCCTGACCCCTGAGTAGCCTAACTGGGAGACATCACCCACTAGGGGCAGGCTGACACCTCACACCTCACACGGCCAGATACACCTCTGAGACGAAGCTTCCAGAGGAACGATCAGACAGCAACATTTGCTGTTCAGCAGTATTCACTCTTCTGCAGCCTCCGCTGCTGATACCCAGGCAAACAGGGTCTGGAGTGGACCTTGAGCAAACTCCAACAGACCTGCAGCTGAGGGTCCTGACTGTTGGAAAAAAAACAGAAAGGACATCCACACCAAAACCCCATTTGTACATCAACATCATCAAAGACCAAAGGTAGATAAAACCACAAAGATGGGGAAAAAGCAGTACAGAAAAGCTGGAAATTCTAAAAATCAGAGTGCCTCTCCCCCTTCAAAGGAACGCAGTTCCTTGCCAGCAATGGAACAAAGCTGGGCGGAGTATGACGTTGACGAGTTGAGAGAAGAAGACTTCAGACAATCAAACTTCTCCGAGCTAAAGGAGGAACTACGAACCCAGCACAAAGAAACGAAAAACCTTGAAAAAAGATTTGACGAATGGCTAACTAGAATAACAAATGCAGAGAAATCCTTAAATTACCCGATAGAGATGAAAACCATGACACGAGAACTAGGTGACAAATGCACAAACTTCAGTAACCAACTCAATCAACTGGAAGAAAGGGTTTCAGTGATTGAAGATCAAATGATTGAAATGAAGTGAGAAGAGAAGTTTAGAGAAAAAAACAGTAAAAAGAAATGAACAAAGCCTCCAAAAAATATGGGACTATGTGAAAAGACCAAATCTACATCTGATTGGTGTACCTGAAAGTGATGGGAAGAATGGAACCAAGTTGGAAAATACTCTGCAGGATATTATCCGGGAGAACTTCCCCAACCTAGCAAGGTAGGCCAACATTCCAATTCAGGAAATACAGAGAAAGCCACAAAGATACTCCTCGAGAAGAGCAACTCCAAGACACATAATTGTCAGATTCGTCAAAGTTGAAATGAAGGAAAAAATGTTAAGGGCAGCCAGAGAGAAAGGTCGGGTTACCCACAAAGGGAAGCCCATCAGACTAACAACGGATCTCTCAGCAGAAACTCTACAAGCCAGAAGACAGTGGGGGGCGGTTTTCAACATTATTAAAGAAAAGAATTTTCAACCCAGAATTTCATATCCAGCCAAACTAAGTTTCATACGTGAAGGAGAAATAAAATCCTTTACAGACAAGCAAATGCTGAGAGATTTTGACACTACCAGACCTGCCCTACAAGAGCTCCTGAAGGAAGCACTAAACATGGAAGGGAACAACAGGTACCAGCCACTGCAAAAATATGCCACAATATAAAGACCATCAATGATAGGAAGAAACTGCATCAATTAATGAGCAAAATAACCAGCTAACATCATAATGAGAGGATCAAATTCACACATAAAAATATTAACCTTAAATGTAAATGGCCTAAATGCTCCAATTAAAAGACACAGACTGGCAAAATTGGATAAACAGTCAAGACCCATCAGTGTGCTGCATTCAGGAGACCCATCTCACATGCAGAGACACACATAGGCTCAAAATAAAGGGATGGAGGAAGATCTACCAAGCAAATGGAAAACAAAAAAGGCAGAGGTTGCAATCCTAGTCTCTGATAAAACAGACTTTAAACTAACAAATATCAAAAGAGAAAAAGAAGGCCATTATATGTGGTAAAGGAATCAATTCAACAAGAAGAGCTAACTATCCTAAATATATATGCACCCAGTAAAGGAGCACCCAGATTCATAAAGCAAGTCCTTAGAGACTTACAAAGAGACTTAGACTCCCACACATTAATAATGGGAGACTTTAACACCCCACTGTCAACGTTAGACACATCAAGGAGACAGAAAGTTAACAAGGATATCCAGGAATTGAACTCAGCTCTGCACCAAGTAGACCTAATAGACATCTACAGAACTCTCCACCCCAAATCAACAGAATATACATTCTTCTCAACACCACATCGCACTGATTCCAAAATTGACCACATAGTTGGAAGTAAAGCACTCCTCAACAAATGTAAAAGAACAGAAATCGTAACAAAGTGTCTCTCAGACCATGGTGTGATCAAACTAGAACTCAGGATTAAGAAACTCACTCAAAACCACTCAACTACATGGAAACTGAACAACCTGCTCCTGAATGACTACTGAGTATGTAATGAAATGAAGGCAGAACTAAAGATGTTCCTTGAAACCAATGAGAATAAAGATACAACATACCAGAATCTCTGGGACACATTTAAAGCAATGTGTAGAGGGAAACTTATAGCACTAAATACCCACAAGACAAAGCAGGAAAGATCTAAAAGTGACACCCTAACATCACAATTAAAAGAACTAGAGACGCAAGAACAAACACATTCAAAAGCTAGCAGAAGGCAAGAGATTACTAAGATCAGAGCAGAACTGAAGGAGACAGAGATACAAAAAAACCTTTCAAAAAAGCAATGAATCCAGGAGCTGGTTTTTTGAAAAGATCAACAAAATTGATAGACCACTAGCAAGACTAATGAAGAAGAAAAGAAAGAAGAATCAAATGGATGCAAGAAAAAATGATAAAGGGAATATCACCACCGATCCCACAGAAATACAAACTATCAGAGAATACTATAAACACCTCTACACAAATAAACTAGAAAATCTAGTAGAAATGGATAAATTCCTGGACACTTACAGTCTCCCAAGACTAAACCAGGATGAAGTTAAATACCTTAATAGACCAATAACAGGCTCTGAAATGGAGGGAATAATCAATAGCTTACCAACTAAAGAAAGTCCAGGACCAGAAGGATTCACAGTCTAATTCTACCAGAGATACAGGGAAGAGCTGGTACTATTCCTCCTGAAACTATTCCAATCAATAGAAAAAGAGGGAATCCTCCCTAACTCATTTTATGAGGCCAGCATCATTCTGATACCAAAGCCTGGCAGAGACACAGCAAAAAAAAAAAAAAAAAAAAAAAGAGAGAGAGAGAATTTTAGACCAATATCCCTGATGAACATTGATGCAAAAATCCTCAATAAAATACTGGCAAACCGAATCCAACAGCACATCAAAAAGCTTATCCATCATGATCAAGTGGGATTCGTCCCTGGGATGCAAGGCTGGTTCAACATATGCAAATCAATAAATGTAATACAGCATATAAACAAAACCAAAGACAAAAACCACATGATTATCTCAATAGATGCAGAAAAGGCCTTTGACAAAATTCAACAGCCCTTCATGCTAAAAACTCTCAATAAATTCGGTATTGATGGGACATATTTCAAAATAATGAGAGTTATTTTTGACACACCCACAGCAAATATCATACTGAATAGGCAAAAACGATAAACATTCCCTTTGAAAACTAGCACAAGACAGGGATGCCCTCTCTCACCACTCCTATTCACCATAGTGTTGGAAGTTCTGGCCCAGGGCAATCAGACAGGAGAAAGAAATAAAGAGTGTTCAGTTAGGAAAAGAGGAAGTCGAACTGTCCCTATTTGCAGATAACATGATTATATATTTAGAAAATCCCATCGTCTCAGCCCAAAATCTCCTTAAGCTGATAAGCAACTTCAGCAAAGTCTCAGGATACAAAATCAATGTGCAAAAATCACAAGCATTCTTATACACCAATGACAGACAAACAGAGAGCCAAATGATGAATGAACTCCCATTCACAATTGCTTCAAAGAGAATAAAATACCTAGGAAGCCAACTTACAAGGGATGTGAAGGACTTCTTCAAGGAGAACTACAAACCACTGCTCAACAAAATAAAAGAGGACACAAATGGAAGAACATTCTATGCTCATGGATAGGAAGAATCAATATCGTGAAAATGGCCATACTGCCCAAGGTAATTTATAGATTCAGTGCCATCCCCATTAAGCCACCAATGATTTTCTTTGCAGAATTGGAAAAAACTACTTTAAAGTTCATATGGAATCAAAAAAGAGCCCACATTGCCAAGAGAATCCTAAGCCAAAAGAACAAAGCTGGAGGCATCACACTACCTGACTTCTAACTATACTACAAGGCTACAGTAACCAAAACACCATGGTACTGGCACCAAAACAGAAATATAGACCAATGGAACAGAACAGAGCCCTCAGAAATAATACCACACATCTACAGCCATCTGATTTTTGACAAACCTGACATAAACAAGAAATGGGGAAAGGATTCCCTGTTTAATAAATGGTGCTGGGAAAACTGGCTAGTGATATGTAGAAAGCTAAAACTGAATCCCTTCCTTACACCTTATACAAAAATTAATTCAAGATGGATTAAAGACTTAAATGTTAGACCTAAAACCATGAAAACTCTAGAAGAAAACCTAGGTAATACCATTCAGGACATAGGCATGGGCAAGGACTTCATGTCTAAAACACCAAAAGCAAAGGCAACAAAAGCCAAAATTGACAAATGGGATCTAATGAAACTAAAGAGCTTCTGCACAGCAAAAGAAACTACCATCAGAGTGAACAGGCAACCTACAGAATGGGAGAAAATTTTTGCAATCTACTCATCTGACAAAGGGCTAATATCCAGAGCCTACAAAGAACTCAAACAAATTTACAATAAAAAACAAACAACTCCATCAAAAAATGGGCAAAAGATATGAACAGACACTTCTCAAAAGAAGACATTTATGCAGCCAACAGACACATGAAAAAATGCTCATCATCACTTGCCATCGGAGAAATGCAAATCAAAACCACAATGAGATACCATCTCACACCAGCTAGAAGGCAGTCATTAAAAGGTCAGGAAACAACAGGTGCTGGAGAGAATGTGGAGAAATAGGAACACTTTTACACTGTTGGTGGGACTGTAAACTAGTTCAACCATTGTGGAAGACAGTGTGGCGATTCCTCAAGGATCTAGAACTAGAAATACCATTTGACCCAGCCATCCAATTACTGTGTATATACCAAAAAGACTATAAATCATGCTGCTATAAAGACACATGCACACATATGTTTGTTGCAGCACTATTCACAATAGCAAAGACTTGGAACCAACCCAAATGTCCATCAATGACAGACTGGATTAAGAAAATGTGGCACACATACACCATGGAATACTATGCAGCCACAAAAAAGGATGAGTTCATGTCCTTTGTAGGGACATGGATGCAGTTGGAAACCATCATTCTCAGCAAACTATTGCAAGAACAGAAAACCAAACACTGCATGTTCTCACTCATAGGTGGGAATTGAACAATGAGAACACTTGGACACAGGAAGGGGAACATCATACACCGGGGCCTGTTACGGGGTGGAAGGAGGGGGGAGGGATAGCATTGGGAGATATACCTAATATAAATGACAAGTTGATGAGTGCAGTACACCAACATTGCACATGTATACCTATGTAACAAACCTGCATGTTGTGCACATGTACCCTAGAACTTAAAGTATAATAATAATAATAATAAAAATCTGTAAAATAGTCTCAATTCTTCTCTTTCTCTGTCAATTGATTAGAGGTAACTTCCGATAGGACCTTAGATGTAGGCTGGAAGAGAGAAGGCAGTGTAGCAGAAGTGGGTTCCACTGACATTTAGGCCACTCTTTTATATAACTTACTTGTGTCTTCAAGACAAGTTATATAAGAGACCAATGGGCTCAGGCCCATTCATACATGCACAACTTCCATTTGATGAGGAAATGATGCTGTGGATGCCCAACAAGTTAATGATGGGAAGCTGAGGTCTCATGGCAATTTGGCAGCCTAAGGTCAAACATTCAGTTTCTACTTAGTCCCCGTAACAGGCCAATAGCTGTCTTTTAAAAGGAGAGTAGATATCTGTGGATAATGTCAGGGCTTTTCTCCAAAATCCTAAAAGCCTATACTGCGTTTTACCTAAAGGGACCTTTCACAGGCTGAAACAACATCCCTCTCTGCCACTGACACTTCAAGCACCATAGATCTGCTAGAGCATATGGCCCAATGTTTAAGCGTTATCTGTAGTGCAAAGCAGCTGGAGACAATATTAGTGTTAAGACTAAGAGGATAGGTAAGTGTGAAGTAACTATCACATGGAGTCTATGCCCCAAATAGAAACAATGGATTCGATGGACAGAGAACTACATGGATGAATCTTTAAAATAGTTTATAAATAAAAAAATTATATATAAGATTATATGTATTTTATATATATATATAATTACATGTAAGTTTTATACAATTAGAAACAATACTAGTTGAATCTAAATCTACACTGGGTGAAAGGTATCGAGGGATTAAAAAAGGAGAGTGTAAATTTAGATTGAAACGGAATTTTAAAGGAATAGTATAGGTTTTGTTCACTCACTGATTCTTATTCCACCTAATTCTTAATTGGTTTGAGAATAATATAAATGATGATTTATATCAAATGACCAAAATACGCAATGAAGACTTGAGAGGCCTTGGCTTTTCCCCAGGTCTTTGCTGATCCTAAACTGAGACTCCAAGATTGTTATCTAATCCAAACAGCATACATTTTATCATATTCGTGAGTAAAGCATGTTATTCAAGTGACCACGGTGGGCATAGGAAGAGACGAGCCTTGATGGAGATTGTGTTTCATGTGTATATAAATGTATTCAAACATAATTTTTAAACTTCTTATGCATAGCAAACAAATCCCATCTATAGTTTTAATTGTCTGAATTCAGTCCTTGTCAATACTTTGCAACCATTGACAGTCAAAACAAGGAAAATGTTTTGTACTGGGGTGATATTTTAAGCCAATAAGGTAACAGTTTTAGATAATGTCAGACTGTCATTAAAGAGTTTTTTTAATAGATTAGAAAAAAAAACAAAGATAGAGAAGAGAAAATGTACCTCCTTTTTTAAAATTTCAACCAGCCAAACATTTCAACCCTAGAGGGAAGCCCTACTAATTAGAATATGAAGTAGCCAAGATTTAATTAGGGATTCTAACTTAAATGAGAAAATATATTGCTTAAATTAATCCATGAAATTAAATATGGAACCTCCAGTTGTTGACAAATGGCATATTTGTACAAAAGGTGTCCTCTCAAACAATCAACATTGGATAGTCTATAGAATGAATATTTATGGAAGGGCACACAGACTATTTTAAGGCTATTAGCATTCTAAATCTTAAACTGAGTATTAGATAAATATCTTACTGTTAATATTATTGTCATGATATAAATTATATACACACATATACACAAATTCACACACAAATCACACACACATATACAGTATCACGGTGGCTCACTCCTGTAATCCCAGCACTTTGTGAGGCTGAGGTGGGTGGATCACGACATTAGGAGATTGAGACCATCCTGGTTAACACGGTGAAACCCTGTCTCTACTAAAAATACAAAAAATTAGCTGGGCATGGTAGCATGTGCCTGTAGGCCCAGCTACTCTGGAGGCTGAAGTAGGAGAAGCATTAAAACCTGAGAGACAGAGGTTGCAGTGAGCCAAGATCACACCACTGCACTCCTGCCTGGGTGACAGAGTGAGATTCCATCATGAATAAATAAATAAATAAATAAATAAATAAATAAATAAATAAATAAATATAATTTCAGAAATGTGATATATAATGAATAGAAGTACGTATGTTTCATAAGTATACAGTGAAAGAACAAATTTACACAGTTTCTCAGAAATAATGAGCAAAAGTTTCCAAGAATTAAAGAAAGACAGTCTTTTGTTGAAAATAATTGCAAATGTCACACATGATTAAGTTAACAAATGAGAAACAATATTTTAAAGTTAAAAATACCAAGGATTCCACATATAAGTGAGGATACTCTAAAATATTCAGAAAAGCAATAAAAGAATAATTAACTAGACATGAGACTACTCCACAAGATCTGGTGTATTTGTTTTCTATTGCTGTGTGTCGAATTGCCACTAACTTACTGTATTGGTTTTCTAGCACTGATTAACAAAGTACCACAAACTGGGTTGCTTAAAACAACATAAGTTTATTTTCTCATAGTTCTGAAAGCTAGAAATGTGAAATCTAGGTATCAATAGGGCTACCTCTCTGAAATCTGTGGGGGGAAATCCTTCTTTGCCTCTTCCTAGCTTCTGCTGACTTACTGTACTAGCAATCCTCAATGTTCTTCGCTTCCATAATCACACAGTGTCTTCTCACATGACATTCTCCTTTCCATGAATGTCTGTGTACAAATTTCCCTCCTACAAGGACACCAGTCATATTGGAAAGGGGTTCACCCTAGTGACCTTATCTTAACTTGATTATGTCTGCAAAGGCCCTATTTCCAAATAAGGTCATGTTCACAGATACTAGTTACTGGGAGGTGGGACTTCAATACATATTTTGGGAAGACAAAATCCAATCCATACCACTGACTGTCTTATTTAAAAAATAAGACAAATTTATTATCTTGCAATTTTCTCAGATCAGGGGTCTGTGTAAAAGTAGGTTGGAGCTTTTGCTCAGGATCTCCCAAAACTAAAATCAAGCTGTCATTCAGACTGTCTTTTCACCTGAAACTCAGAGTTCTATTCCAAGCTCATTCAGCCTGTTGGCAGAATTAAGTTATTTGCAGTTGCATAACTAAAATCTCCATTTCCTTGCTGGCCAGGAATTGCTTGTAGCTCTAAAGGCCACTCTTCATCTTTATCATTTGGCCTCTCTTACAACACGGCAGCTTATTTCTTCAAGGCCAGCATAAACATAAACAGAAGTAACGTCTTATCACATTCACAGGCACTGCTCACATTCAAGGTTAGGAAATTACACAGGTTATGTGCTCCAAGAAACAGGAATATTGGAGACCATTCCATAATTCTTTGTATCACATTTATTCAATAAAATATATGACTATCATGTGTACATCCGGGTAAACTGCTAATTAAATGAACAGAAGAAGTGAAAGTAGTCTCTGGCGTAAACAACCTCACAATATTTATTACATGAAGGTCCTCTATGAAAACATTCTTGAAGTAAGTATTATGGCAAAGGAAGAAACAAATTGTGGAGAACAAAAGAATTACGAGAAGAGAAAGTAATTCAATAAGCAAAGCTTATTGATAGATAAGCAATGACATTAAGAAAGACAATAAAATATCTACAGCTTTCCTAGCTAAAATGTTTTAATGATACAATGCTATAGAATGGGCAGAGAGAAGCAATGGAAAGATACTTCTTTAGTTTCTGGATGAAATGTTAATATTGCTAAGCTTAAGAAATAAATAGACAAAAATAAGTTAATATGGGTTATATTAAGAGTAATCAGAACAAATTAATAATATAGAATTTTTCAAACCAGAAAAATATTATATAAATATTTTGATATAAGCAATTGAGGGAGAAAAGGAGAAAACACGGGAAAAAGAAAATGTGGTTTTGGTTAAGTTTAAGAAATCTTTCTATTCTTTGGAAGAAATTTAACTTATTAACTTTCTACCTTTTACTCTGAGTCACCCTGATAAAATTGGAATAGCAACTCTTATCAGAAGGCAGCATTACTTACAGTAAAATTGTCCACTGGCTAGTAAATTGCAACTGAACTCACGAAAACTACAAGTATCATGACGTAGCCAGAATTTTGTGTTTTCCTGATGATGCAGCTCGTGCCTTTCTAATAGCCATTCTTCTGGTGGCCACAGGAGATATTGGCTCATGTATAGTAAGAGCCTTCCAAACCCAAATTAATCTCACATCATGCGTGTAATTCTGGTCTTTTTTCTCCTGAGCTTACTTGAGAGATCAGAGAATAGATTCTGAATAGCTGTGTAAACGGCCTCAAAGACCACTTCTAAGGTAAAGAATACCTGATACTTTCTTTTCTACATCCTTTTAACTAAATCTGATGCCAAATGTGACCTTTTTAATACTGTGAGTTTGAATGTTTAGTTAAGCCTGTAAAGATTCTCTAGTGGACATTGTAATAATAAACAAACAATAGATAATGAAATTTAATTTAATGTTAATTAGAAAATGCATGTAAATGAGTTAGAATTATTTATCAAGAATAAATTATTTATCAAGAATCAATTATTAGGTTCAATTTTAAAAATCAAATAATACATGTCATATAAAAGATACATAAGAAATAAGTGGCATGATTATGTAGAAAATCTCAATGCTGGGAAAAACCATAAAAATTGAGGTAGAACATAGCTAGTGTATCAATCTTAATAAATATCTAGAAGTATTTGTCTATATAGTATCCTAAGAAATGTGGAGAATATTGGTAAAATAGTCCATAATTTTAAAAATGTTATGATTTTGAAGATATGTGAAGCGAAAAATATAACACTTAAAAATAATTGACAAAACCACAAGGAGAAATATAAAAATAAACAATTATTGGAGATTTTAACACACCACTCTCAGTACTCTCTAGCTAAAAAAAAAAAAAAAAAACAAATAATAAGTAAAAGCAATGAATTTTTTAATAACATTGCTTATAAGTTCATGTAGGAATCCTGAAGGCTGTCTTAAAATTTTACCTAGCACAGTCTTTTTTATGGTCCTAAAAAATTAGTCTTCCTCCCCCATGCAGCATACACCCTCCCCAAGACCCAAGAGTTTAACACTATTATATAATAGCATCAACTAAAAATCTAAAATCGCATCATTTAAATAATGTAAGTTAGGTGTGAGTGAGGTTTCTAAGTGTAAGCTACTAAATTCTACTCCTACACATAGTTCTTAGCCATCTGTGGGACAGTGAAACTTGACAATACTACCAACGTACATTGTAAGACAGACATAAAAATAAACAATTTTAGACACTGATTTAAACACATCGAAGAGGGAGGCAAATGGAAACACAAAAGAGTCACTGGTGCACAGCAGTTCTGAAATCAAGCTAGGCAATTGTGCAGACTCTATTTTTTAGACTTTTTGGTCTGAGAATAATTTTCCTTGGCTCTCCATTCTACTCTCTTTGTTCTTAGTTTTGCTGTCTGAGTCATCCTTTGTCATAGAGGTCAGTACACGTTTGCAGTTGAGTTTTATCAACTTACTTCCCTTCAGTAGATTTTGATGGTCTGGCAACCTCTTTCCATTTTATACATTCCCTGTTTCTTTGATACAAGTTGGGAGTGTCTCCATATAAACAATTTTCTAAAGAATTTTGGGGACCTTCTTAGACTTCACTGGTATTTATTCCACTAGGCAAAGGTTACAGCCACAGGTCTTTGAAAGGCAATTCCTTTACTATTACAGCCTTCTGCAGAGAGGACCGGGAGTCAGTTTCCTTAAGCTTTAGAAATTATTTTGTTTGGTTGCAATCCACGAGTCATTTGGTGTGGATGTCCTTTTTGTTGATATTGATGCTATTCCTTTCTGTTTGTTAGTTTTCCTTCTAACAGTCAGGCCCCTCAGCTGCAGGTCTGTTGGAGTTTGCTAGAGGTCCACTCCAGACCCTGTTTGCCTGGTATCACCAGTGGAGGCTGCAGAACAGCAAACATTGCTGCCTGATGCTTCTTCTAGAAGCTTTGTCCCAGAGGGGCACCCACCTGTATGAGGTGTCTTATTTATTTATTTTATTTCTTAAAAAAATGTTTTGCATACCAAATATATGAACTTTTGATCTTCCTAGGGTTTTAATAAAATATTATATTTTGTTGTTTCTCTGTCATTTCTCTTTGCCAAATGTTCAGCAGTCATGTCTGACTTTTGGCATCTATTACCAGCTAGCAAGGCCGCATATTTCAAAATCACCTAGCCTTGGTCCCCGTTTTGCTCAACAAATTTTTCTTCAATGTGTCTCTCTCCTCTCACATTTTATAATAAGTAGCAAGAAAAAAATCAGCTTCTTCAACAGTTTTCTTGAAAATCTCCTAAACTATGTATCAAATTTGTTACTTACAAGTTCTGCTTTGCACATAATTGCAGGACACAATTTTACTAAGCTTACTGTCACTATATGACAAGTATCCACCTTTCTCCAGTTTCTGGTAGCATATTCTTCACTTCCTTCTGGTTCTTACCAGCAGCATTTTTAACAGTGTTTTAAAGACAATTTACGCATTTTCTATCACACTCCTCAAAATTCTTTCAGCTCCTACCCACTGCCAGTTCAAAGCCACTGCAACATTTTTAGGTATTTGCTAGAACACCATCCCACTTTTAGCACCAAAATTTATGTTAGTTTTTTATTTCTGTGTAACAACTTACTATAAACCTAGCACTTAACACACGTTTAGGATCATCAGATATAATTTTGCTGATTCCTCTGCTTAGGAATTTACCAGACTGAAATCAAACATGTGAGCCAGGACTACAGTGTATCTGAAGCTCAAGGTCCCCCTCCAAGTTCTCCTGTTGGCAAGATTTATTTCCCTGTGACCATATGACTTAGGTTCTTGTTACCTATTAGTTGAGAACTGTTCTTAGCTATTGGATACCTAGAAACAGTGAGAAGTTTTTAAACTAATAAAAATAAGTTATATGAGAATATGGAACAATCTAGTGAAAGAAGGCAATTTAAAGCCAGGTTGGGATTATTACACTGAATACTTTATCAGATATGTAAAGCATAGCAACATGGAAACAGAAACTTAAAAGCATAATAGTGTTCATAAGGTAAAAAACAAATTTGTTTCCTAGGATCTTGTCACTTCTTGGCGTAAATTTTGAGGAAAAAAGTTTATTTACTTCAAGAGAATATTGTAAAATAAAATGGAAAAATTATCTTATATATCAAAATGAATAGTAATTTATATTTGTTTCTTAAAAATAGTAATTCAATGAACAGAAAAGGTAAGCGGTCAATATATGATAGTGAAAAAATAATATATGCAAATTTAAAGAATTAGACTAAAAAGGAAGGAATGAAGCAGCTGACTTGCAAACCATTTCTCTCCTGTGCTAAGGGGAGAGTATGCTCCTGGGAAGGGAAAACGACAGATAACCCAGTCTAATATTCTTATATAGATGTTGATGAACAATTGCTTGGAAAATTGATTATTTTTGTTATTGGAAGAATTCTTATTTAGGGAATGTTTTTAGTCTAACTGCCTATGGACTGATTGTTTATGGTAAACAAACATGAAATGTATAGATTTATGAAAGGTAATCTCCATGTGAAATGTCAAATAAGCAATATAACTATCTGAATATAAAATGTACATTTTTTCATAACTAAGTTAGTTTCATCTGTGTAAGTGATGTAAACCACCCACATCACTTATAAACTGCATCTGATAAAGGGAAGCAGGACCTGGGGAGATGTATGAAGAATCCCGTACTACTCTCTACTCCATCTGTGGCTGTTAATTTCCTGTATCTTTGAAATTTAGTAAAGCTTAACACTGGACAAGATGTCTGATACAGGTAAGTCTGATTTAACAGTTTAGTCCTTCATATAAGTTCAGAGACCACGGAAGTTTTATAGAATTGCAAATAATTTAGATTTTTTGCTTTAAAGAGCTGGTGGGATTTGATCTTGCTTATATTCTATGGGGAAAACGTCAGAGAATATGAGAGGAAAAAACACAGGATATAATTGGTTCGGCATATTAGAAGAGAAATTAGAATGCATGAATCTCAAATAGATGGTGTTGCATCATGAGAAGAATTAATTAAAACAAAAGGAGGGAAGGCAGATGCATTTAGTTGTTGTGTCATTATACTCAAATAAAAATGTATTAAACACTGGCTTACAAAAAATTATTTAAAGAAATGTTGAAAAAAATTATATTCCCATGTGATAGCCACTTCACTCCTTCAAATTCTGATACTGTTATGTCTATATTTGGGCCAGAGAAACTTGCATTGTAAATAAGCATTTTAAGTGATACTGATGCAGTTAATCAACTAAAAACAATTTTGACCTTACCAGTGGAAAATTACATGAAATATACATGAAAATCAGAAAATTCTGTAGTAATACATAACTACACAATTTTAGTTTATGACTACACAATTTTAGTTTATGGTTTTTCTTGTTGAATAATTTTTGTAACACTTCTGATCTACATACTTAATCCATGTGTTGATAGTCTAGTGTACTTATAAAACTTCTAACAAAGCCTTTATTTACAACATTTGGTCTTTTATTGTATAGATCCACAGAGCTGTTGTTATACTGCAATCATCCTTGTCATCTAAATATGGATTATGGCTACTAACTACTTACTTCTAAACTTTTAAAACAAATTTTGGGTCCAAATAGGAACAGTTCCGGTCTACAGCTCCCACCAAAATTGACACAAAAGACAGGTGATTTCTGCATTTCCAACTGAGGCACCAGGTGCATCTCATTGCAACTGGTTGGTCAGTGGGTGCAGCCCATGGAGGGAGAGCTGAAGCAGGGCATGGCATTGCCTCACCCAGAAAGTGCAAGGGGCCAGGAGATTTCCCTTTCCTAACCAAGGGAAGCTGTGAAAGACTATACCTGGAGGAATGGTACACTGTGCCCAAATACTGCACTTTTCCCATGGTCTTCACAACCAGCAGACCAGGACATTCCCTCCCATGGCTGGCTTGGTGGGTCCCATGCACCTGGAGCCTTGCTTGCTGCTAGCACAGCAGTCTGAGATTGACCTGGGATCCTGGAGCTTGGCGGGAGGAGAGGTGTCTGCCATTGCTGAGGCTTAAGTAAGCAGTTCTATGCTCACAGTGTAAACAAAGCGGTAGGGAAACTCGAACTGGGCAGAGCCCACTGCAGCTCAGCAAGGTCTACTGCCTCTCCAGATTCCACCTCTGGGGGCAGGGCATATCTCAACAAAAGGCAGCAGACAGCTTCTGTAGACTTAAACGTCCCTGCCTGACAGCTCTAAGAGAGCAGTGGTTCTCCCAGCATGGTGTTCGAACTCCGATAATGGTCAGACTACCTCCTCAAGTGTTTCCCTGACCCCCATGTAGTCTGACTGGGAGACACCTCCCAGTAAGGGCTGACAGACACCTCATACAGGTGGGTGCCCCTCTGGGACAAAGCTTCTAGAAGAAGAATCAGGCAGCAATATTTGCTGTTCTGCAGCCTCCACTGGTGATACCCAGGCAAACAGGGTCTGGAGTGGACCTCCAGCAAACTCCAACAGACCTGCAGCTGAGGGGCCTGTTAGAAGGAAAACTAACAAACAGAAAGGAATAGCATCAACATCAACAAAAAGGACATCCACACCAATACCCCATCCGTAGGTCACCAACATCAAAGACCAAAGGTAGACAAAACCACGAAGATGGGGAGAAACCAGAGCAGAAATGCTGAAAATTCCAAAAGTCAGAATGCCTCTTCTCCTCCAAAGGAACACAACTCCTCGCCAGCAAAGGAACAAAACTGGATGGAGAATGAGTTTGATGAGTTGACAGAAGTAGGCTTCAGAAGGTCAGTATTAACTTCTCCAAGCTAAACAAGCATGTTCTAACCCATTGCAAGGAAGCTAAAAACCTTGAAAAAAGATTAGAAGAATGGCTAAGTAGAATAAACAGTGTAGAGAAGACCTTAAATGACCTAATGGAGCTGAAAACCACAGTACGAGAACTTCGTGAAGCATACACAAGCTTCAATAGCTGATTCGATCAAGCAGAAGAAAGGATATCGGTAACTGATGATTAAATTAAAGATATAAAGTGAGAAGAAAAAATCAGAGAAAAAAGAGTGAAAAGAAATGAACAAAGCCTCCAAGAAATATGGGAGTATGTGAAGAGACCAAATCTACATTTGATTGGTGTACCTGAAAGTGACAGTGAGAATAGAACCAAGTTAGAAGACACTCTTCAAGATATTATGCAGGAGAACTTCCCCAACCTAGCAAGGCAGGCCAACATTCCAATTCAGGAAATACAGAGAGCACCACAGAGATACTCCTCGAGAAGAGAAACCCCCCGACACGTAATCATCAGATTCACCAAGGTTGAAATGAAGGAAAAAATGTTAAGGGCAGCCAGAGAGAAAGATCTGGTTACCCACAAAGGGAAGCCCATTAGACTAATAGCAGATCTCTTGGCAGAAACAATACAAGCCAGAAGAAAGTAGAGGCCAATATTCAACATTCTTAAAGAAAAATAATTTTCAACTGACAATTTCATATCCAGCCAAAGTAAGCCTCATAAGTGGAGGAGAAATAAAATTCTTTACAGACAAGCAAATGCTGAGAGATATTGTTATCACCAGGCCCACCTTACAAGAGCTCCTGAAGGAAGCACTAATCATGGAAAGGAACAGCCGGTACCAGACACTGCAAAAACATGCCAAATGGTAAAGACCATCAACGCTATGAAGAAACTGCATCAATTAATGGGCGAAGTATCCAGCTACCATCATAATGACAGGATCAAATTCACACATAACAATATTAATCTTAAATGTAAATGGGCTAAATGCCCCCATTAAAAGACACAGACTGGCAAGTTGGATAGAGTCAAGACCCATCAGTGTACTGTATTCAGGAATCCCATCTCACGTGCAAAGACACACATAGGCTCAAAATAAAGAGATGGAGGAAGAGCTACCCAGCAAATGGAAAGCAAAAAAAAAACAAAAACAAAAAAAAAACTAAAAACAAACAAACAAACAAAAAAACAAAACAGGGGTTGCAATCCTGGTCTCTGATAAAATAGACTTTATTTTATTTTATTTTATTTTATTTTTGAGATTTCAAATGATCTTTATTTTTATTTTTCTGTATTTTCCAATTACCTATAATAAATGTATCTTACTTTTGTTTTCTTATTTATGGTGGCCAGGTGCAGTGGCTTACGCCTGCAATCCCAGCACCCTGGGAGGCCAGGGCGGGCAGATCACCTGAGGTCAGGAGCCCGAGACCAGCCTGACCAACACGGCAAAACACCGTCTCCACTAAAAATACAAAATTAGCCAGGCATGATGGCGGGCACCTGTAATCCCAGCCACTCAGGAGGCTGAGGCAGGAGAACCTCATTAAAGATCATAACTATCTTGGTCACAATTGTGTCTTCTCTCTGGGACATAGAAGGTGTAGCAAACATGATAAGCAAATACTTAATAGCTGTGTCATATAAAATGTCCATACATGTTGGTAGATAAAATAGACTTTAAACCAACAAAGATCAAAAGAGAAAAAGAAGGCCAGTACCTAATGGCAAATGAATCATTTCAACAAGAAGAGCTAACTATCCTAAATATATATGCACCCAATACAGGAGCACCCAGATTCATAAAGCAAGTTCTTAGAGACCTACACAGAGACTTAGACTCCCACACAATAATAATGGGAGACTTTAACACTCCACTGTTAATATTAGACTGATCAATGAGACAGAAAATTAAAAAGGATACCCAGGACTTGAACTCAGTTCAGACCAAGCGGGCCTAATAGACATCTACAAAACTCTCCACCCCAAATCAACAGAATATACATTCTTCTCAAAACCACATTGCACTTATTATAAAATTGACCACATAATTGGAAGCAAAACACTCCTTAGCAAATGTAAAAGAACAGAAATCACAACAAACTGTCTCTCAGACCACAGTGCAATCAAATTAGAACTCAGGATTAAGAAACTCACTCAAAACTGCACAACTACATGGATACTGAACAACCTGCTCCTGAATGACACCTGGGTAAGTAGTGAAATGAAGGCAGAAATAAAGATGTTCTTTGAAAGCAATGAGAACAAAGACACAATGTACCAGAAAATTGGGAAACATTTAGAGCAGTGTGTAGAGGGAAATTTATAGCACTAAACGCCCACAAGAGAAAGCAGGAAAGATCTAAAATTGACATCCTAACATCACAATTAAAAAAACTAGAGAAGCAAGAGCAAACGAATTCAAAAGCTAGCAGAAGACAAGAAATAACTAAGATAAGAGCAGAACTGAAGGAGATAGAGATACAAAAAAGACCCTTCAAAAAATCAATGAATCCAGCGGTTTTTTTTTTAAAAAGATCAACAAAATAGACCACTAGGAAGACTAATAAATAAAAAAAGAGAGAAGAATCAAATAGACACAATAAAAAATAATGAAGGAGATATCACCACAGATCTCACAGAAATACAAACTACCATCAGAGAATACTATAAACACCTCTACACAAATAAACTAGAAAATCTAGAAGAAGTGGATACATTCCTGGACACATACATCCTCTAAACCAGGAAGAAGTTGAATCTCTGAATAGACCAATAATAGGTTCTGAAATTGAGGCAATAATTAATAGCCTACCAACCAAAAAAAGTCCAGGACCAAATGGATTTGTAGATGAATTCTACCAGAGATACAAAGAGGAGCTGGTACCATTCCTTCTGAAACTATTCCAATCAATAAAAAAGAGGGAATCATCCCTAACTCATTTTTTGAGGCCAGCATCATCCTGATACCAAAGCCTGGCAGAGATACAACAACAACAACAAAAAAGAGAATTTTAGGCCAATATCTCTGATGAACATCAGTGTGAAAATCCTCAATAAAATACTGGCAAACTGAATCCAGCAGCACATCAAAAAGCTGATTCACCATGATCAAGTTGTCTTCATCCCTGGGATACAAGGCTAGTTCAACATGCACAAATCAATAAATGTAATCCATCACATAAACAGAACCAGTGACAAAAACTACGTGATTGTCTCAATAGAAGCAGAAAAGACCTTCGACAAAATCCAACAGCTTATCATGCTAAAAACTCTCAATAAACTAGGTATTGATGGAACACATCTCAAAATAATAAGAAGTATTTATTACAAACCCATAACCAATATCATACTGAATGGGCAAAAACTGGAAGCATTCTCATTGAAAACCGGCACAAGACAAGGATGCCCTCTCTCACGACTCCTATTCAACATAGTATTGTAAGTTCTGGCCAGGGCAATCAGGCAAGATAAAGAAATAAAGCGTATTCAATTAGGAAGAGAAGAATTCAAATTGTCTCTGTTTGCAGATGACATGATTGTATATTTAGAAAACCCCATCGTCTCAGCCCAAAATCTCCTTAAGCTGATAAGAAACTTCAGCAGCCTCCTGATACAAAAGCAATGTGCAAAAATCACAAGCATTTCTATACACCAATAACAGACAAACAGACAGCCAAATCATGAGTGAACTCTCATTCACAATTACCACAAAGAGAATAAAATACCTAGAAATCCAACTTTCAAGGGATATGAAGGACCTCCTCAAGGAGAACTACAAACACTGCTCAATGAAATAAAAGAGGACACAAACAAATGGAAGAACATTCCATGCTCATGGATAGGAAAAACAAATATCATGAAAATGGCCATAGTGCCCAAGGTAATTTATAGATTCAATGCTATTCCCATCAATCTATCACTGACTCTTCACAGAATTGAAAAAAAAAAAAACCAAAAAAAAACCTACCTTCAATTCTAATGGAACCAAAAAAGAGCTTGCATAGTCAAAACAATCCTAAGCAAAAAGAACAAAGCTGGAGGCATCACGCTACCTGACTTCAAACTATATCACAAGACTATAGTAAACAAAACAGCATGGTACTGGTACCAAAACAGATATAGACCAATAGAACAGAACAGAAGCCTCAGAAAGAACACATCTACAACTCTCTAATATTTGACAAACCTGACATAAACAAGCAATGGAGAAAGGATTCCCTATTTAATAAATGGTGCTGGGAAAACTGGCTAGCCATATGTAGAAAGCTAAAACTGGATCCCTTCCATATACCATATACAAAAATTAACTCAAGATGGATTCAACACTTAAATGTAAGACCTAAAACCATAAAAACCCTAGAGGAAAACCTAGGCAATAC
This sequence comes from Theropithecus gelada, assembly GCF_003255815.1. Taxonomy (NCBI): domain Eukaryota; kingdom Metazoa; phylum Chordata; class Mammalia; order Primates; family Cercopithecidae; genus Theropithecus; species Theropithecus gelada. The sequence continues at coordinate 62,197,757 of NC_037680.1, read as the reverse complement.
TATTCAGGACATAGGCATGGGCAAAGACTTCATGACTAAAGCACCAAAAGCAATGGCAACAAAAGCCAAAATAGACAAATGGGATCTAATTAAATGAAAGAACTTCTGCACAGAAAAAGAAACTGTCATCAGAATGAACAGGCAACCTACAGAATGGGAGAAAATTTTACCAATCTATCCATCTGACAAAGGCTAATATCCAGAAACTACAAAGAACTTAAAACATTTTTAAAAGAAAAAAACAAACAATGCCATCAAAAAGTGGGCAAAGGATATGAACAGACACTTCTCGAAAGAGGACATTTATGCAGCCAACAGACATATGAAAAAATGCTCATCATCACTGATCATCAGAGAAATACAAATCAAAATCACAGCGAAATACCATCTCACACCAGTTAGAATAGCGATCATTAAAAAGGAAACAACAGATGCTGGAGAGGATGTGGAGAAATAGGAACACTTTCACACTGTTGGTGGGACTGTAAACTAGTTCAACCATTGTGGAAGATGGTGTGGCAATTCCTCAAGGATCTAGAACTAGAAATACCATTTGACCTACTGATCCCATTACTGGGTATACACCCAAAGGACTATAAATCATGCTACTATAAAGATACATGCACACATATGTTCATTGTGGCACTATTCACAATAGCAAAGACTTTGAACCAACCTAAATGTCCATCAATAATAGACTGGATAAAGAAAATGTGGTACATATACACCATGGAATACTATGCAGTCATAAAAAAGGATGAGTTCATGTCCTTTGCAGGGACATGGATGAAGCTGGAAACCATCATTCTGAGCAAATTATCACAAGGACAGAAAACCAAACACCACCATGTTCTCACTCATAAGTGGGAGTTGAACAACAAGAACACGTGGACACAGGTAGGGGAACATCACACACCAGGGCCTGTTGAGGGGAGGGGGTCTGGGGAAGAGATACCATTAGGAGAAATATGTAATGTAAATGACAAGTTGATGCGTGCAGCAAACCAACATGGCACATGTATACCTATGTTACAAACCTGCATGTTATGCACATGTATGCTAGAACTTAAAGTATAATAATAATTTAAAGAGAAATAAAAATGATTATTAGAGAAAAAAACAAATGTTAGTTGAGTGCATACTGTATGTGCCAGACACTCTTTTAGTCACTCAGGATACACTAATGAAGAATTCAAACAAAAACTGTTGCATTTCTGGAGCTTAAAGGTTAACAAGGAGAGGCGTATAATAAAAAGTAAAGATAAGCTGGCATGTTATAAGGTGATTGATAACTCTTGTGGAAGAAAATAAACAAGAGATCAGGGAAAAAGGTTTGTGAGTGTGTGGAATGACATAGTGCAGGGTATAGCATTACCTATTGGGATAAGAATAGAAATTTTTGAGATGGTGACTATTGAGAAACTGTAATTAAAAGTAAAGGACTTCTGTGCATATATATGAGGCTGGAATGTTGCAGATAGTGGAAAACCACTAAAGCTAAATCACAAACGCTGTAGTATATCTGGTGTACTCAAACAGGCAACTAGGGCAGTATAGAGAATGTGAGGGTGTGCTATATTAAGGGACTGAGGAGGGCGTTATATCATCTAGAAGATGGCAATGATTTGGGGCTTTATTTAAGTGAAGTGGCAATTGAAATGGCATATTTAGAAATTATTTTCTGTTAAAATACAATGTAATAGGAGCAAATACAGCATAGGGAAGAATGTTAAGATGTTATGTTTTTATTCCAAGTAAGAGGTGATGGTGGCTGAGCAAGCTGATAGTTTTGAAGGTGGGAAGAAGTAATAGGATCTTGGGTATATGTTTAGTTAAAATCAATGCATTTTGTGATTCATCTGATGTAAAGTGTAAAAGAAATAAAGAAATTAAGAATAATATCTAGCTACTGGTCAGAGCTACTAAAAAATGAAATTATGCCATCACATAGATGGTAAATGTTTAGAGTATATTTAACTTTTAGACATACTGAGTTTAACTTGTCTAATAGACATACAGCTGAGGATGCAGAGTGGAAAGTTGAAAACAGGAAATTGAAATTTGGGCAAGGGGTCTGGACTGAAGCATATAGATGATATTTCAAAGCTACAGGTCTGATGATCTTTTCTGCAACAGTATTGCTAACATGGCAGTATCGGCTATTCCTTCATTATGGTTTGAAACAATTACAGCAAGTTTACACTTTATCCTTTGCTTTTCTGAGTTTTTCATATTTGGGCTTTTTATTTATGCATTTTGGAGAGTTAGTGGTAACCACTTCTTAATCTAGTATTTACCTAGAATTATTAACATTTTGCCCCTCTATTCAAGCACTGAAATTTTGCTAACTCCTATGCATTTTAACGTGTTGTTCAAATTATCCCCTCTGATTTTAAAACTCCCCTTTGTTCTACTTCCTTCTATTTCTTAACCCCAAATTTTACCAATTCTCAAATTTTCTACCTAATTTATTAATTTTTAAAACAACATGCCAGAGAAAAAGCTAGAAGTAAATGCTAAGTTTAGAGTAAATTTTAATGCCCCACATAAAAAAACACAGTTACATAAACATACCACGTGCATATTTGAGATTTATATCTGAAAATAAAATGCAAATCTGTGAACAATACCCCTGTGATTTTTTTGAAAGAGAATAAACTGAATAGGAATGAAAGCACATTTTCACTTGCTCTCACTTTGAGTTATTAGAAAGAATGCAATAAAAGGACATAGTTTCCATTGAACAATTTTTTAAATCAGGTAATTTAAAAATTCACTTAAATATGAACTCATAATAAGACATTATATTAAATACATTCTATCTGTTCACATCTAGAAAAAATAAATTATGTATAATTAAATTATGTTGGTAGACTTGCAAAACTACTAATAAGGAAAAGTTGAATAGATATTGAATGCTCTCAAAACAAAAATATATTTGCTTTACCATCCCTGTTAGGGAAGGAGAAATAGACGATAAATACTGTGAAAGGAAAATACATCTTGGGGACCCAAAATCACTAAGATAATGGGAAAATCAAGCCGGGAACTGCTTAGGGCAACCCTGCCTCCCATTCTATTCAAAGTTATCCCTCTGTTCACAGAGATAAATGCATATATGATTGTCTCCTTTGGAGAGGCTAATCAGAAACTCAAAAGAATGCAACTGTTTATCTCTCGCCTACCTAGAAGCCTCCTTCCTGCTTCAAATTGACCCACCTTTCTGGGCAGAACCAATGTACATCTTACATATATTGATTGATATCTCATGTCTCCCTAAAATGTATAAAACAAAGCTGGGCCCCAACCACCTTTGGCACATGTCGTCAGGACCTCCTGAGGCTGTGTCACAGGCATGAGTCCTCAACCTTGGCAACATAATCTTTCTAAGTTAACTGAGATCCATCTCAGATATTTGAAGTTTACATTTTGGTAACCATGAAGGGATTCTGAGAGGAGGTGCTAACTTTTGACAGATCTTCTATAGGTGCTGGTACCAGCTTCAGCTGTCTTTATGGCTCAAACCAATAGGACAGTTTGCTGAGGTCTGGACACAACCCTTCAAGAGAATCCCTGATCTCCCAAAATTTGTTCCAAATCTAAAGTTCATTTTGCTGTACAACTCTGTTTTTTTTGGAGTTTTACTTGCTTCCAATACAAGGAAGGCAAGTTTTTCCTGCTTTCCTGATGATGGAAGGCAGTTAACTTCTTTAAGGGTTTGAACTCACTCCCAACAGGAAAGAAGAGTTTGAGGTTTTTTCCTGCTTCTAGGATGGTAGAGAGCAGCCTTCAGCCTGAGACCCATCCCTAGGTAAGTTACTGAATTGGAGTTTGTCTTGGCTAAAGTGAAGATTAATAATCAGCTGGTATTAAGTTCTCCTTACTATTAGAGAGCTCAATAATCCTATAAGTTGTGTGATTATTTGTTTGTTTTGCTTAACTGTTTTTTGTTGTTGTTGCTGTTTGTTTGCTTCTGTTTTTATTGTTCTTTTTGTCTTTTTCCCATTTGACCAACTTTATCTGACTTGAACAATTATGAAGGAAAGTTTCAAATTATGGAAACAAGACCTCTGATGTGGATAAATTGCCAAAAAAATAAAAAATAAAATGAAATAAAATATTTTGTGACTCGTTAAGGGCTTTATTTCATTTACAGAACAGGGCTAACTTTCTGCTAGCCAGGCCAAACTGAAAGAGCAATGGCAGTCGCCCCAGGCTGCAGTTCCACAGTTAAGGTTCTGCCTTCATTTTTTCCACCATGACAGCCTGGGTTTAGTTCCTAAGTCAAGCCCTTTGTGGTTTGATACTTGATACTTCTGAAATAGCAGCAATTTTTCCTTGCTTAAATATGGTAATGAAATTTTTAAAGTTTTTTTTTTTTTTTTAAAGGAGCTTAATGGTTAAAAGTCAGCTTAATTAAAAGCTAACATCCAAGATATGTGTGTGTGTGTATGTGCGCCTGTGTGTGTTTGTGTTTGAAAGGCCTTTATGTTTTTGTTGTCGTTTGTTGTTTTTTTGTCTCCTAGGACCTTGTCTTTTTTTCAGCAAAAGTTTTTTTCTTCCAATTAAATGAATTCTGTTTTCTTCATTTACTTCTGCTGTCTCTCCTTTCTCTTGCACCCTCTGCTGCATGAGGGACCTAAAATAGTTTATGACAGCCTGAGGTTCCTTAAAGAAAATGGAGAAGGCACCAGGCTCCCTTTTGGGGAGAAACCTCTATTTTTCCTTATGGAATCCCAATAGTGTAAAGAGACAACCTTGTCTTAGCTCTTAAACTGCTCGCTTTTGTATTGTGTTACCTGATTTTTTGACTAAAATAGCTATTGCAAAAGGGGCTACTCTTGGATTTTTAAGGAAGTGGGTAGTTTAGACACTTACAAATGTCTTTGTTTAAAAATAAAAATTTAATTCTCCCTTTTTGAAGATTCAGGATTCAGGGTGATCTCTGCCCAGAGCTCAGAGATCCAGTTAAAAGATTGGTAGTACCTAGCTAAATAGAATTGGTCTCCCTTTTCAATCTTATAATAGATTTCTGTAATTTAATGTTTGATTTGGCATCCATCTTTAGTCTCCCTCTAGCACCACCTGACTTTTTCTCTCCATACCTTGAGATACATATTTTGCTACCTGATTTTTCATCTAAGAATTGTTTCCTTCAACATGCGGATTTAGAGCTATTTAGCTGACAACTGCCAGGGTGATAAAACCAGTTATGAAGAGTTTGTAAGTCTAAGATCGGAAACAAAAAAGAAAAGGAGGTCTTAGAAATCTATAAAATGTACTTCTATGGGTATGCCTAATACGTCTATGTATTTATGTGTTGTATATACAACTACTAAAAATATATAAAAGAGCTCTAATTTGCTTAAAGAAAAATAAAAGCACTTAAATACTTTATCAGAAAAAAGGAGACTAGTCAAATGCTTTTTAAGTCTATGTGTCTTAAGTAAAATCTTTATTAAATAAGGTTGCTTTAAAATTATTAGTAAAGTAATATTAGAAGTGTCTTAAGAATTGCCAACATACATTTTACTTTGCATTTATTTATCAAGAAATTTTATACTTATCCCTGCCAAATAGTATAAGGAGTCAAAATTTGGCATAGGGGTCATAAAACTATAAACTCAGCCCCAAACAGAATGATTTTTGCTTGTGTAATTTTAAATATATAAGACAATGATATTGGTTTACTGACAATAGCTACATCTTGAGTTAGTTAGTAAAATCACCATAATTTCTAATCTTGTGGCTTTAGGCAGTCTAGTCCATAGGCAGGAAGGAAGTTTGTTTTGGGAAAGGACTGTTATCTTTGTTTCAGAGGTAAACGAGAAACTAAGTTCCTCCCAAAGTTAGTTGGGACAACTCCCAGGAATGAAAAAGGGCAGCTTGGAAGTTAGAAAGAAGATGGAGTCAGTTAGGTCAGATCTTTTCACTGTCTCAGTTATGGCAGTTTCATAACTTTAAATTATGATTATCATGGTTTTCATGAATAATCTAGGTAAACAATTAAAATAAAATAAGTAAGTATAATGGGAGAAATACTTGCAGATAAACTTGTCATATTTAGCATCTAAAGTTATATTAAATTAAATAATTGACATTTCATTATTTAGGTATTTTTCACTAAAAATATACTGTAAGAAAATATTCCTTCTAAAAAACGTGTCCTTTTAAAAGAGTGATTTTTTTTTTCTAATTCAAAGCTTATTTAAAGGTTATGCATAAAACAAGGTAAAAAGAAACAGGAAATAAGAGAGATGTAATGAAAGTTATACAAATAAAGAGGTATTTTTTGGTAAGAAAGCTTAAAAATAATTAATTTTGTATGAGAAAAATCTTGTATGGTAAATTTTGTCCTAGAATAAAATGACTGGTTATTTAATAAAGAGGGACGTTCAGGACAGGACAAACCAGTCCAGGCATATCAAGAATTATCTGTGTAAGTCATAATAAGAGGATTTATAAAACAAACAAACAAATAAAAACTTTCATGTGATCAAGTTCTCTATAATGTAAGGGAAATTATAATGGTCTTTCTAGAGATTGAATTTGATATTTAAAAAAAAACCACTTATACACTAAAGAATTGGTTAGAACAATGAAATTTTTTGAACTAGCCAGCCATTGTATGGCAGTTTGACTACATTTGATCTCCTTCCATGGGGCTGTATTTGGTCCTTATCGAAACTGATACATATTTCAGACATAGTTTTTGTCCTCTGCCTAGAGTGCTTCTGTCAGCACCACACTGTCTAAAGGCTAACAGATGGCCTAATAAACCAGTATGACATGCTTCAGTGAGATGTCCGGTTTCATTGCAAAGAAGGTGTGCAATAGGTATATGAACAAACAATCCACTGTTATTTCCATACCATGAATCACTCAGATGCAGCTAGTCTCATAGTATAGTAATAGGGCCTTGGCTAAGTGGCCAGCTTATGAATGACAACCTGTGGGTGCTGTCTTCCAAAATGTGGTATATGTGCTAAACCTATAATTGATTTAAACAGGGCTATGCACCCTGTAGTTACAATGCATAGGTTTTGTAGTCAATGATAGAAATAGGATTGGAACCGTCACTATCATCCTTAACCACACCACCAGTGTGTGAAATTAATGCATACTGTCTATGCACTTTTACATTGTGATAGTTTAGAGGTTTGAGTTCATTAAGAGAAGCATGCTTCTGCTCAGGGAAGCTGTGAAGACGGTCCCCCTTCCTAATAGCCCCCAATTCATAACAGACTCCAGCTTCCTATCTCTCCTGAGAATCACTCAGCTCAAGCCCGTATCCCATAACAAGACCATCTTAGCTCCCTGCAGAGGCACCACGCAGTTTCACGGCTAGGTATTCTCTCTTCCTTCAGCAAACAAATAAATCTAACTTTGTTTTATTTCATGCATGTCCTTAATGGTTTACATCAATGGAAATTATCAGTATATTTTAGGTCTTCACTGGAAATTGAAAGCTATTAAGGAAGAGGGCCATATTGTCTAGACGGTCCTTGGGAATTGTTGAATTACACTATTTAAATGAATAGTATTTTGCCTGTAACAAAATGTATTCTATTATACCTGGGAGCAGTTTAAATGTAAAAATTGTACTCTATAATAATTGCATATGAATGTCTTAGTAATACTTTACCTATTATTACATGTTCTAGAAAGATAATGCTTTTGTAACCCAGGTACTTTTTAAATAGAATTTGATGAATAACCAACACATATTACATTTAAACTAAGTCATCATTGCATTTCTTGTTTAAACCAGTTTTTGTGCCATCTGTCTTATTTGTGGCTGCAACATTTGAACAATTCCTCCCAAAAAATCAAATAAAAGCAACAACAGTAATAGAGGTAAAAGGATAAACATTTCAGCTGTTTTTTAGATTTATCTCCAATTTTTTTCTTGTGGCCTAAAACACCTTGCAACCTGTTTTCAACGGTGATTCATGTAATTAGAATCATGTTAAAATGTATTTTAATAGACTGTATAATTTTGAAAATTTGAAACATTATTATATTAGAGGCACTCTTGATGAAAGAAAGATAAACAATTCACAATAAACCAAATTTGAGACCTACTTCGTTTAGAAAGTGCCAAGTTTTGTAGTATAGCAGTCCCTGTTATCTACAAGAGATATGTTCTAAGACTCTCAGTGGATGCCTGGAACCATTGATGGTGGTGAGCGATATATATAATATGTTTTCTTTTTTCCTGTACATACACACCTATAATAAAGTTTAAATTATAAATTAGACACTTTAAGAGATTAAAAACAATATTAATAAAATAGAACAATTATAACAATTTACTGTAATAAAAGTTATGTAAATGTGGTCTTTGTCTTCTCTCAAAATATCTTATTGTACTACACTTACCCATTTTCAGACAACAGTTGAATGCAGGTAACTGAAACTGTGGAAAGCAAAACCTCAGATAAGGGAGACTACTGTATAATACTTCAGAGAAATGTAAAAGCCAAGTTGTTGCCTTTCTAAACTTGTACCAAATCATAGATTAAAAGCCATGCCTTGATTAAAAACAACATAACTGTTTACATTGGATTTAATACGTTCATATTGATTAATAAATAAATTCACATTGATTGATAAATAATTGACACCAAAATGTTAATGTATATTTACCCAGGCTATTTTATTGTTGTTGTCAACTAGGAAGCTTAATCAAGCCAGCAATGGGTAAAGTACATTTTAGGAAGATAGTACAATAATAAGCTATGTAGATATTTGCAGTGAATATGTATTCTCTCTTTCTGTATCTGCACTACAGACACTTCAAATATTGCAATAGGTGAAATTATAATGATAATACCCAAAGACTCATTTAGCATTCCTCTTTTGTCTCAGAAACATCTGTCATAATCAAAATGAAATTCAGACATAATTATTGTTATCTCTCTTGTCAGAAAACTACTCTTGTATATTCTAATATGGCAGTTAAAAATACCCAGGGGAAATTTAATTTTGATCACCTATAGTGATAGTAAAAATAATATATTCTGAGAAAGTTAAATTGTGACTGTTCAGACAACACATTGATTTCATACTGTGTCCTCCCTCCAGGAGTCAAACGTCATGTTCTGGAACTGGCATAAGAACAATGAAATAAGTGGAATGTGTAACAATAAAGGCTGACTTTAAAAAATTATTTACATTCTTACATTTTACAGTATTTTGACATCTGGGCATAAATTAAGTACTAAATTATTCTCTCAGACTATATTATAAATATGTAATCCATGTTGTTGATTCATATTCTGATTATGGAAACCATTTTCCTAATGATAAGGACTTAGTTTTTCACTCTGAGTAATAACTCAATGGATTTCAAATAAAAAGAAACATTACATCAAAGAATTATGGTCAAATTTGTGGTCAAATTTAATGTTATTGAGGTTCCTTAGAAATGATGTTATGTTATAGTTAATGAAAATGTAAACTCCATGGGAATTTTTTACAGATACATATTTTAATTTTTATTATAAACTCTAATTTATCAATAGGCAATGGCTTAAAGTGCACAGACAAGAAATCAAGAAATTTTTTGGAGTATAGAGGAAAATCCTCTAAGACCTTTCATAAGCTATGCTAACATTATTTTATAATTCCTGGAGGACAGATTCATCTAAAAATATTTATATAATATATCAATAGTTGTATAAGCAAGGGGAACATATATACTTAGCACTGAGAGCACTTCTGTTAAAACAAAACTGTTAGATACTGATACTGCATTTCTGAAATTTACAAGTAAATATTTAGTTAATAATTTATTGGGTAACAGTCATATTACATAACTACTATTATAGGTCGCTTTATTAACTTGGCCAAAGATTTAACTTCATTATTTAACTCAGTGGAATTTTTTTATTTGATTAAGGTGATTAAAAATAGTACCTTATTTTTAAGCCCTGAAATGATAATTTTGTCTCACTTTTGATGGATTCCTTCTTCCAGTTTTCCAATCGTGTGCCCATTTGTGAATTAATCAGTAATTCGTGCTTAATAATCACTAGTCAATACATTTTAACATGTATGTGCTAATACCCTCATCTCATTTTAACACCATCTTTGTAGTGATAGTCCAAACTCAGAATCATATTCAACAGCCAGATAAATGAGACCAGGAGATGAAAAACAGAACCAAGAATACATCTGAGTAATTTTTTATACTTAGTTTATTATTGCTTATGAACTTAACTGACTAATTCCCTGGACAGTGAGTTTCCTTGGAACTAGTATATTTCATCTGACAAACACCTAGAAAAATGATATAAGAACAGGTTTGTCCTTGTCACTTCACGCTATAATTGTTTTCTTCAAGAGCTTCCAAAAAATTTTTCACCAGTGTTGTAGTTGGAACACTCATTACTCTCACCTGACTTCCTGGGCTCTGCATGCATCTTGGGGCCAGGTAAATTCATGATCGTACTCATCTGTGTAAGCATCATCCACTTTCCAAAAGGTAAACTCCTCCAGTCAATTCCAGTCAATATTATCACATAATTTTACATATGCTCCTATATTCTCCTACATGCCCCTTTTCTTCATCTGTAGATAACATTTCATTTTTTGTACCTTCTCTAAGTTAATACCTCTACAAATTAATTCTTCACAAAGCAACTTTCATTCTTATATATATTCCTATATATAGTCGATATATATATTCTTTCTTCCCATAACAAACCTGGTTCTCCCAGAAGAACAACATTTTCTCATAAATATGCTCATGTAGATCTTGTTCACTGACCCCAGTTCCTAGGCTACAGAACCAGTATCTGCACACTCCTTATTTCCCACTATGAGTTTCAAACTCTTTACATTCCTCTAATATAAATATAAAAACTTCTCTTCATTTTATACGTATGTTTGTTTATATCTTTGTCTTTTTTTTAATGTTACCTGTTTGCTTTCTGCCCTCCATGTTTACTAGCATTGAATAGCTTTGGAACCCAGTTGATAGCTTTTCTTTCTAATCCAAGTAAAGTTTTTATTTTGGAAAAGTGTAACATTTATATAAATGACCTACCTGTCCAGTACTCAGTCACAACGTTTATTCACCCTGCAAATCTCCTGTAGACTATAACTTTTTGTTGCTTCATTCCTCCACTCCTATTAATGTGGTTATTTACTGAATTTATAAAAGTTAATAAACCTTTATAGGATTTTTTTTTTTCTCATTAAACCAGTGCTTCTACCTCCACCCACCAGTCTTCTTATTGCTTTATTTCAGTTTATGTAGTCTAGATTCATGGTGCAACACTGTTAACATGTTCTTGCCAGCATGCTCAACATTCTAAATCTTTTGTATTTCCACAACTTGCTTTGTGTCAGCAAACTGGAATCAATGCAACTAACATTGATTCCTTCTCTGCTTCATAAGTGGCTGCTTGCTTCTAGATAGTAAGGTAAAGAATCTCTTCATCTCTACTTTTAAGTGGTCTTCCAACATTAGTATGCTACCTATAATTATTGATCAATTGCTTTGAATATTTGGGGTTTTTTTTCTGTCTTATTGACTTTCTTTGTGTTGACACTTTTTCAGATATTTCATTTGATTCTTAATCTATCGTCTTCCATGGGCTTTCTACTTAACACACTTTGCCAACTATTATGCTGCTAAGCACAGTACTGTAGACTGGCTCAAATTTGCCTGTAAATTCAGTAGTAGTCCTACAACAAATTCAGTTAGGTGAAAAGCTCTGTACATCCCAGTTGTTAATAATGATTGTATTTTTTGCTATCACATCATAGCAATTTTTAAAATGTCAGTATTACTTAAGAACATTCTAGATAAAGCAATAAAAGTAATTGATTTTATTAAACACTGATCCTTGATTACAGATATTTCTAATAGTCTAAAAGACAAAGTGAAAGATATGAATGAAGCCAGTTTCTTCATATAGAACTATGGTAATTGTTGTGATTAGATTAGAGTTGTTCCCTCCTGTTCCTTTTGAAAAATGTTGACTGTGATTAGATTAGAGTTGTTCCCTCCTGTTCCTTTTGACATAGGATAAATTGTTGGATCGACATGTGATAATGGGTGTAAGGTAGGATTTAAGATTCTTATAAAAACCCATCACCCAGTTGTATTTAGGAAATTACCTGAAACAAAATGATTGTCAGTCACTATAATAAGGTTTCAGTATCGAGGACCTAACACAGGCCACAAAGTTGTTGTTTCCAAAATCTATCTAGGTCTCCTCTAGAAAGCCACATGGCCTTTTCCTTTAGCCTAGGATAAAGTATGAAAGTACTTGACATGACTAAGAAACTGATACAATTCATTACATTTTGAACATAAAATGAAAGAGGCTAGTAGACCAGGCCAGAATGTTTTGCCTGTGGGTCTTACATCCTAGACTAGAAAATTTTGATCTTTTGTCTATATGCAGCAGGAAATTTTAGATACATTTTTTCTTGGAATATGACTTTGGTTTTGCATTTTAGAAAAAGAAAACACTCTTGTCCTAATGTGAAAAGTGAAAAAGAGATAAAAGTTGAAAAACAAGAGCTGGAGATAATCTGTGTTTAAAAACTGTATCACTAAAGATAAATTATTGCAAATAAAGTCAAAAAGAAAACAATGTCAGTAGCAGTGGCTCACTCCTGTAATCCCAGAACTTTGGGAGACTGAGGTGGGTGGATCACTTGAGGTCAGGAGTTCAAGACTAGCCTGGCCAACTTGGTGAAATCCTGTCTCTACTAAAAATACAAAAATTAGCTGGGTGTGGTGATGTGCACCTCTAATCCCAATTACTCGAAAGGCTGAGGCAGGAGAACAGCTTGAACCCAGGAGGCGGAGGTTGCAGTGAGCCAAGATTGCACCACTGCACTCCAGTCTAGATGACACAGCTAGAATCTGTCTCAAAAAAAAAAAAATAAATAAAATAAAAAAATTTAAAAAAAGGAAAAAAGAAATTTCATTAAGATTTGAAGGAGGACATTAGGAAAAAAGATTCATATAATTTGATTCACAGATGTTTGACATCACTGGTTAGGAAAGAATATTGCCATGATATTGTGAATACTAAGTAAAAACATATTTGAGAGAGAACAATTTGATGAATATTATATAAATAACAATTGTGATGTCTAATTTTTTGTATCAACGTGACTGGGCTAAGGGATGCCAGACAGCTGGAAAAACATTTCTGGGTGTGTCTGAGTGTGGTTTTGGAATAAACTAGTATTTGAATCAGTACACTGAGTAAAGAAGATCTGCTGTCACCAATGTTGGTGGGCATCACCCAATCCATTAAGAATTTGTATAGGACGAAAGGAGAAAGTGCTAGTGCTTTCTCTCTTTTCTTGAGCTGGGACATCCATCTTCTGCTCTTAGACATCAGAGCACCTGGTCCTTCAGCCTTCAGTCTCTGGGACAGCAGTCCCTGCTCCCACTTTCTGGCTCTCAGGCCTTTGGCCTTAAACTGGGAGTGGCATCATTGGCTTCCCTGGTTCTCAGGCTTTTGGACTCAGACTGAATTATACCATCAAGTTTCCTGAGTCTTCAGCTTGCAGAGAGCATGTTATGGGACTTCTCAGCCCCCATAATTGCATGACTCAATTCTCATAATAAATCTTCTCTTATCTACATTAAATTCTCATTTAATATCATTAATAAATTCTTGGAAAATATGAGCTTAAACAAAAATATGTGTAACAAAGCCAATGTTTTTCTTCTCATTGATGTTATAATGAAACAACCAACATTGAAGGAAACAGGAAATAACCTTATTTGAAGACCTGCTGTACATTGTTTTGCTTAAAATTGAAGTTTCCAAGAACCTATCAACAAAGTTAAGTGAGGGCTTATTGTATAACTATATTTATCCTATTGGTTTGGCTTCTCTGGAAAATGGCTTCAGTAAGTTTGAGGTTCTTATTGAAGCCACAAGTGGTGATAATCTAGTTAGGAATAGAAGGAGACATATTTTTGACTAAATTCCATGTCTTTACAATCCAAACTAAATGTATATTGTGTTTTCATAAGAGCAAAAATGATCACACATCATATAGAAATTCTATTCACTGTAAAAAATACTCAGTATAATTATAGATGTCGTTCAAATTTACAAGTTGAAAATATTAGTGAATAATGTTAATATTTTTTATATTGCAAAGTATTTTTCTCAAATTTCTCTGCTTAGATAGAGGTAGTGGAATTCACATCAAAGAAGTTTTTGGAACCTGTAGTTTAAGACAGAAAAGCATCTTATATTACTTATTGCCAACTGGACAATTTCAAAAGTTTTAATATTGACTTCTCCATTAGATTAAATAAATAAATGGAAATTTAAAAGTAATTAACCATGTAAGTGATCACCTCTTTATCATTCCTGGTAATTTTCTTTCAGGAAGAATCAGATAGGGGCAATCAGGGTACTGTAAGTCCTGATTACTCAGAGACATTAATCGCATATCATGTGAACCCCAATCATGTCCTAATTTGTCCTCCAAAAGAAGGAACAGGTAAGGATTATGCCAGCTGATAATACCTGGTGATATTTTAGAAATATAATTTCCAGACTCTATATGATCACTTTCTATATTAAAGTAGGACTTAGAAATATTAATATCAATAGTAATAGTTTATTTTATGTAAATAAAATAGCCCCTGATCTCCTTTCAGGAACCAATATATAAATTTACAAATATTAATACAAAGTGCATTCTAGGACAGGTTTATAAATGTCATTTTCCTTGTAGTTAATATTTCTTTGTTAGCACTATTTAACCTTTAGCAAATTTGGTTTTTGTAGTGTACTCTGAAAAATCACCACTTTTTGTCACTCTCTCGATATTTGATGTTGAAATCCACACAACATAAACAGAACACTACTGTCACTAGTTAGGGTATTTTACTATTCATTCACTATTGGAAAGATAAAACATAAAATGCAACAAAAATAAACATATAAAAATCTCACTTGAAGATGGCAGTTTTAATGGTATTGTCATTTTTAATTACCACTGGAATATAATATTTTATACTATTTTATTAACATATTAAACTTGTTAGTATTTAAGAGCAAATTCAATGTTTCATTTTTTCCTTAAAGTCATTATCTAGTTTATTCCTCAAAATGACACTTAAGCAATCAGAAAAAAAAAAAAAAAACTGCTGACAAAACTATTCCTTAGAAAATATAAGAACAATTTTCTCTCTATTAATTTGGTCCAAAAACAATTAGTAATTCCCAGAATCTAGAATTGCATGAATTTATAAAAAATGACAGTATATTTTAATATAAAATTAGTACCAAGTTTAGAAAAATAATGTGCTCATTTAAATTTTATTCCACTCAGGAATCAGTAAAATATATTAACTTAAATAATGACACAAATAGAAAAATACCTATTAGTCAAGTGATTAGGAGCAGAAACAATGAAGTAAGACTATCTGAGTTGAGCTGTAAGTTCTAACACTTCCAAGCCCTGTAATATTGGGCAAGATTTTAAAAGCTCTTTGTGCCTCAGGTTTTGCATCTATAAAAGAAAAATACTTAATATAAGAATATTGAGAGAATTGAATAACAATACATCTTAAGGACTTGAACAGTGTATCACGTGTAATAGGTACAATATAAATGTTAGGTGATAGTGATGAAGTTGATGATTATTTTCTTTAATAATTTGTTTTAATGTGCATTGTGGTCAGTTTCTATGACAGTGTCCTTATATATAACAATAATATATTCATTTTTTCTCAAAGATTGCAAACTATTGTAAGAAAAAATGTTTTAAAAAAAGTTGAAATAATACTTTTTTCATTCTGTCACATGAGTTAACATATGAAGTATAATCATATAGTCACATGAATTAAAAGCATTTAGACAAATACTTAACTAGAATAAGATTCAGTATTCTGTGAAAAATAAAGAATATGTACTTATATGACAGTGACATCTAATAATAGATTATCTGCTTCTTAATGTGGAAGGAAATATAAGTCCTCTACATTTAACTTCATAGCAAAATTGAAAGAAAATACAATTATGACAACAACTGTCAATCTTCTTTAATGCATGTTTTTAAAATTGACCAACTAAAACATGAAAGGAGAGAAAAAGAAGAAAATTGATAATTATTTAGTGTCGATCATGTGGTAGGCGCTGTTCTAGTTGCTATGAGCATTTAAAGTTATTTAATACACTGACACACTGATAGTATTCTATGACATTTAAATTAATATCTTCATTATTCTTATATGTCACACAATTTTAACAGTTTTTTTGAGGTATTATTGACATACAAAGAACTGCTCAAATTTAATGTGTCCAGTTTCATGAACCTGCACACACATGAACATCCATGGTACCATCACCACAAACAAGATAATAGACATGTCCAATATCTCCTAAAGTTACCTTGTGTCCATTTTTTTGTAGAGAGCATATGGACACAACACAAGATATCCTTTTTAAACAAGTTTTGAAGTGCACAATACCATATTAAATATAGGTACTATATTGTACAGAAGATCTATTATTCATCTATCATAACTGGCAATTTCCCATATCCCCTATTTCCCAGCCCATGGCAATCAATAGTCTCTGCTTCTATGAGTTTGACCATTATGACGATCTCATATAAGTGGAACTATGAAGTATTTGTCCGTTTATGACGAGTTTCTTTTACTTACCATAATGTCTTCCAACTTCATCCATGTTACAAATAGCAGGATCCTTCTCTTTTTCTAAGGCAAAAAGATCTGTTGTATCTATTTGTCACATTTTTATCTATTCATCTATTTTGATCTGATTTCTGACAAGAGTGGAAAGAATACACAACGTGGAAAGGAAATTGTCTTCAACAAATGCTATTGAGATCACTGGGTATCCCCAAGTAAAAGATTGAAGTTGGACTCCTTCCTTATACTATTTACAAAAATTAACTAAATTAAATAACCTAAATGTAAGAGCTAATACTATAAAGCTTTTAGAAGAAAATGATTACAACTTTATTACCTTGAGTTTGGCAATTGATTCTTAGATATGACACCAAAAATGCAAGTATCAAAATCTAAAACAAGCAGATAAATTAAACCCCATTAAACTGAAATACTTTTCTGCTTCAAAGGCATTATCAAGAAAATTAAAATACAACCTATAAAATGGGAGTGGATATTTGAAAATCACATGTAAGATAAACGTGTTATATGCAGAATATATAAATAATTCTCACCACTCAGTAACAAAAAGTGAAATAATCCAATTTAAGTATGAGCAAAAGATATACAAATGCCCACAAAGTACATGAAAAGTTGCTCAACATCGTTAGTCACCGTAGTGACTAATGCAAATCGAAACCACAATAAGATACCATCTTATATCCATTAGAATGGCTAGAACTACACACAAAGCAAAAATAAACAAAAAACAGAAAATAACAAATGCTAGTGAAGATATAGAGAAAGAGACACTCTTAAACCTTGCTAAAAGGAATGTAAATTTATTCAGCCACGTGGGAAAAAGTTTGTCAGTACCTCAAAAAATTGAATTTGAAAGTATTATATAACCCAGGATTCTACTCCTAGGTATTTACCAAAAAAAGTAAAAACAGATACTGAAGCAAAAACCTGTACATGGATGATAACAGCAGCACTATTCACAATAGCCAAAAGATGGAAACAACCCAGGTTCATCAACCGACAAATGGGCAAACAAAATGTGGTATATCCATATGATACAATAATAATCAGCCATAAAATAATGAAGGTCTGAGGCTTGCTATAATATAGATAAACCTCAAAAACATACTTTGTAAAATAAACCAAACATAAAATGTCATTTTTATGGTTATATGATTATTACCATTATGTGATTCCATTTATAGAAAGTATTTAAAATAAATGCATACAGAGAGAATGCAGTTTGTTTCCAGGGGCTGAAGGGACCGTGGGGGAGTGGAGGATGGGGAACGAATATTTGTATTATGAATTTGGGGGATTTGTGATAAAAACATTTTGGAACTAGACAGATATGGTGATTGTACAATATTGTAAATATACTAAACACCACCAAATTGTTTATATTAACATGATTAATTTTATGTTATGTGAATTGTACCTCAATAAAAAACAAATACACAACTTCTAAGGAAGGTGGGGTAGAGTTCAAAAGTCATCTTACGGAGTAACAAGCGTGTAAAAGAGAAGATGGAAGCAAAAATGTTAAGTGAGGTACTTAGATTTGGACAGAACCGATGTTTATGCCTCAGAGAGAGGAGAAAAATAGATAAGATGGATGTTTCATCAACTGTAAGACAAATAATATTTAAGACATTTATTTTATCTTTCACTTCTTTTTTCAATAGTGTTCAGACATGAAACTCATTTAGGGGAGGGATACATTTAAGGCTTTCAGAAATTTAAAATATTTTGATTAATTAGTATAGGGTCTCAATCTATTGCTCTAATATAAATAGTAAGATTTACAGAAAGAATACAAAGTTGTGAACAATAACAAAAGAAATAAAAATCTCTGGAATCGAAGGAAATTGATCTACAGGGTAATATTTTATGCCAACTTTAATGTCTATCATGAGACACGTTTTTGCACAATTATAGAATTCAAGGGTCCAAGAATCATGATGATATTGGATTTATCAAGAGCATCAACTGGAAAAAATAAATCAGTGAAAAACGTATTCAATATTTTGGTTAAATTAATTTCATAGAATTTGGCCGGGCGCGGTGGCTCAAGCCTGTAATCCCAGCACTTTGGGAGGCCGAGACGGGCGGATCACGAGGTCAGGAGATCGAGACCATCCTGGCTAACACGGTGAAACCCCGTCTCTATTAAGAAATACAAAAAACTAGCCGGGCGAGGTGGCGGGCGCCTGTAGTCCCAGCTACTTGGGAGGCTGAGGCCGGAGAATGGCGTAAACCCGGGAGGCGGAGCTTGCAGTGAGCTGAGATCCGGCCACTGCACTCCAGCCTGGGTGACAGAGCGAGACTCCGTCTCAAAAAAAAAAAAAAAAAAAAAAATTAATTTCATAGAATTTAATATCAACATCAACTACCAATAAAAACTGATGGTAGAATAAAATTGTTTTCAGATATACAAAAATTTCAAAAAATTGTTTGCTGTAAACATTTAAGTTGTCTACCAACATTAGATTCTCTTGTTTTTACTGGGAACCTAGATGGACTATACTTTTTACCTCCTTGCAGTTGCATAGATGCCATACAAATTCTGAACCTAGTTTTCTGAGCTGTGAGTGGAAATAACATGGACCACTTTGTGGACTAAGAATGGAAGCGTTGATGGGGAATTTCTGCACTTTCCACTTTACCTCCAAAGTGACAAGGGAGGCCACAGTCACAAAAATAAATTAGCCCAATTCACTAAGTCACTGCTGCCCTGATGAGTCACCTAATCCATACCAGAATTAGTATGAGTGAAAAGTAAACCTGTGTTGTGTTTTCTGCTGAAAATGTTTGCAGCCTAACTGAACTAACAGTGAATAATGAATGATATACTCTAATAAAATAGTGGGGTTACCTAAGAAAAGAAAATACAGGTGATAGAGGAAATGAGAAATCCAATAGAAAGGAAAGAAGCAAGTAAATCCAATAGAGAAGATAGAAAAAAAAAAAAAATCAATGGCAATAGTGTTTGCTCTCAGAATGAAAACTTTGCTGCTAGTCTTGTTGACAACTAGTGTTGATTTGAATAAGCTTTTAGAAGATTCTAGACAAGATATCCTTAAGGAAAAGGAAGGAACAATGGAAATAAAAGGCTTTTAGTTGTTATTATGTTCATTCTTCTGTCCCTATTAAGTAATGTCATTACTGAAATAAATGGAAATAGCATTAAAAACTGTACAGATTATTCTATGCTGAGGGCAGAAACTAGCACTTGATTAAACACTTTAATAGATTGGCTCAATTTTGAGATCTTTTCATCTCCCTAATTACCAGTTTTTCATAAAATTACAAAACTATCTTATTTTCACTTTAATCATGAATTTCATTCTTTTTTGTTCTAATGTATATATTTTATATGTAGTTTAACTCTATAAATTTTCTTATAAACAGCATTTGTATATGTTGTATTGCTTTTCCCATTCACTTAAAAATATTTTCTAATTTTTATTTATATATGGGTTATTTATAAGTGTATTTTCTTAAATTCCATACAGTGGGGCTTTTCTAGTTATATTTATATTATTATTTTTTGTAATTGTGCTATACCTGATTTAAATACTTTGAAAGTTGTGCAGAATTGTTTTGTGTTCTAGTATTCCATCGATGAAGTAAAATTACCATGTGTTTTAAATGAATATGTACTTCTTAGTCCCCTGTTTATATATGCAATTTAAGTCAAGTTTGTTAATATTTTTCAGGTATTCTAAATAGTTACTGTGAAAGGAAAATATCTTGGGCCCCCAAAATCACTGAGCTAAAGAGAAAATTCAGGATGGGAACTGCTCAGGGAAAATCTGTTTCCCATCCTATTAAGTCATCCCTCTGCTCACTGACATAGTTGCATATTCTGATTGCCTCATTTAGAATGGTTTACCAGACACTCAAAAGAATACAACTGTTTGTCTGTCACCTACCTGTGTCCTGGAAGCCCCTTCTGTGCTTGAAGTTGTCCCTGACTTTCTGAATGGAACCAGTGTACTTCTTCCATATATTGATTGATGTCTCATGTCTCCCTAAAATGTATAAAACCAACCTGTGCCCCGACCACCTTGGGCACATGTCCTCAGGACTTCCTGAGGCTGTATCACAGGTGCATCCTCAACCCTGGCAAAATAAACTTTCTAAATTAACTGAGACCTGTCTCAAATTTTCAAGGTTCACATTACTGAATTTTTTGTCTGGCTGTTTGATGAGTTACTCCCACAATAATTGTAAAGTTGTCTATTCTCTATTCTATATTTTCATTGTTTTTAAATATATTGTTATATCTACTTTACGAGTTGACCTTTTGACTTTATCTGTTCCTCTTATCTCTAGTAACACTCCTTGAATTTAGATACAATTGATCATATATTAGTATGACTTCCTTTGGCTTTTTAAAAAATTATGTATTATATACAGAACGTTTCCTATTCTTTCTTCTTCAACCCTCTGTGTCCTTGTATTGAATGGATGTCCTTTGTATGCAGAATAGAAATGTGTTTTCTTTTTATTCATCATAAAATTGCCCTAGACCAAATTGCCCTAGAAATTGCCATATCCCTGGGCAACATGATGAAAATCTCTCCTACATGAGTAGCTTTACTGGTAAAGGATGGAGAAAAATAACTATTCCCTTCCTGCCCAAAAGAGAGAGCGAATGAAAAGGACAAGAAAGGAACTCATTTTTGTTTTTGTTTTTGTTTTTGTTTTGATATGGGATGGAAAGGATCATGAGTTATTAGCCTAATGTTAGGAATCTAAATGAATCTTTACAAAGGGCAAGTGGATCCAATGGTTCTGGCTTTTTGACCTAGAGCCACCTCCAAGGTGTAGATTCCATACATTTTGAATTGAAAATATCTAGGATGCCAGTGATCTAATTAAATTATCGTCTAGGGATTAAGCTAGGGACCTATTCTGGGCTATAACTGTTTGGTCTTCTTGAATGACAATAATTAAGTACACAAATAGCTAAATGCTATAGATCTAACTCTGAAGGTATGTGAAAAGTAGTCTAGAAGAAATGAAAGCAAACATCTAATATTTATATTGTGAATATTCCTTGTCTTGGGAGCCCAGGACTCTATACAGGAATACTGAGAAATCAAGAGTAGTTTTATTTTCTCACACTCATTTTTAAATCAGTATACTGTTTATTTATACGTAAAAAATGTAATGCTGTAGTGGGGTTTGTACCTACTATTTTTCTATTTGTTTTCCACTTGATACAACAGTTGTATGTTCTTGTTTTCTTTTCTCTTTTAGTCTTCTTTTTATTAATTAGTGTTTTTCAGTATTCTGTTTTGTCATTCTACTAGCTAGAGAGATACACATTTCATTACTGCTAGAAATTACAAGCACAGTTGAATCATTAGGGGTTAATATAACTGATTACTTTGCTTCCCAGGATAATAATACATTAGAACTCATTAAATCAATTTCTCTCTCCTATTTTTTGTTTTGTTTTCATGCATTTATGGTTCTACATTTTAAAAAACCCATATGTATCAATGATATTGTTTATACAATAGATATTTATTAACATTTACTCACAAAATCACCCCTTTTGTCATTCTTCACTTCTTATTGCATATTGTTACTTTTGTCTGAGATTGTGTTTTCTCTGTCAGAAGAACTTTTGTAAAATAATTATTTTTGTAAAATCTTCTGGAAACAATTTTTGTTTGTTTGTATTTGTATGGAAATGCTTTTACTTTTAAATGATATTTTTGATGGAAGTATAATTTCTAGGTTTGCTAGTTATTTTCTTCATCACTTTAAAGGTATCATTTATTTTCTTCTCTTTTATGGAATTATTTGAGAAATAAACTGTCAATTTTATTATTTCATCTTTCAAAATGACATACAGTTGGTCTTCTGTATCTGTATCTGTGGGTTCTATATCCATGAATTCAATCAACTGCAAATGGAAAAACTACAAAAAATCTGCATCTGTACTGAACACCTACAGACTTTATTTTTTATTGTTCCTTAAAGGAATTAGTATAACAACTATTTACATAGCATTGGCATTGTATTAGGTGTTATAAGCAATGTAGAGGTGATTTAAAGTATACAGGAGGATGTGCAAAGGTGATATGCAAATACTACTTCATTTTATATTAGGAATTTGAGCATCCATAGATGTTGGTATATTTGGGAGGTCCTGGAACCAATCCCCCATGAATACCAGAGAGCAACTGTATCTCTTTTATTTGGTTACTTTTAAAATTCACTATATACCTTTTGATTTTCAGAAGCTTTTTGTACATTTTGACTAGTTGTGTCTTTCTGTATGTTTATCTTGCTTGATTTTCATGAGATTTTATTTTGATGTTTGTCTTTATATTTAGAAGATTCTTCTCCTTTCCTTCTTTAGAAGGTTGCTTCTCTATTCCATTCTCTTCCTCTTCTGGGACCCTAATAATATGTATATTTAGTATTTAAATCAAGTCCCATGTGTTTAATATCCTCTGTATTTTCCTTTCTAAAAATCTTTGTTTCTTGGGTGAATCATTTTCTACTGTTCTATTTAGTTAATCTGTCTTCTGCTATGTCCAATCTGTTATTGAATACATTCATTCTAAATTTTCCATTCTTTAAAAAAATGTCAGAATCTCCATTCAATTCTTGTAGTCTTTAGTTCCCTGGTAAAATTCTATATATTGCTTACTATTGCCTTTGTTGTTTTAATCACAGTTTTAAAAATTTTATTACTAGTTAGTTCAAAATATGTGTCACCTCTGAGTTTGTTTCTATAAGCTAGTTTCCTTTTTTTGTTTTTGCTGTTTTTGTTAATATGAATGATAGTTTTAACAATATTTTAACATTGTCCATGTCAAACTTTAGAGACTATGACTTATTTGATTTATTGTCAGAAAACATTTACTTTGTCCTTCATCAAAGAGCTATACAAGGGAGATTATCCCAAATTACAGTCTAAGCTGACTCTAGTGGGATTTCACTTTGGAAACATGACATTATCTCTTGTTAACAATAATTCCTATGGCATAAGCCTCCAATCATTTTGGCTGCAAACTTGGAGTGTTTATTGGCACCTTTATTTCTTGGTGAATTCTAAACTACAGTTTTCTTCCTTAATATTATAAGAGTGCAAAAATTGTTCTGTATTTTTGTTTTGTTTTTTCTTCTTGATTTATTTGTGTCTTGCCCTGCTTGATTAGAATTCAGCAAAACCGTCAAGGGGAAAACTGCTGCATACAGCCTTACCTGTAATTACCTCCATTCTTTTTCAGATTGGGATCTTTTCTGGGTAGGGGGATATGTGAAGATCTTGATCTTTTATGTCATGGTTACCTTGACTTCAACCTTCATTTGGTTGCTCAGCCCACCTTTCCATCCAGAGAAATATTTAAAAATATTTCTTTTAGTGCAGTCTGCTGGCATCGAATTCCTGAAGAAAAACTGTACCAAAAAAAAAAAAAAAAAAATTAGATTCATCTCAAAGGAATTTCTTTCTTCCAAGATTTGGACCTTCAAGCCTTAGATGTCTTAGCAATTCTCTGATTTCTTTAAATTGACTTAAAAATGTATGTATTACTGTTGCATTTTGTCTGACCATTGGTCTATTGTATTGGTCTGCTCCGACTGCTATAGCGAAATACCCTTGACTGAGTGGCTTAAAAAAAAAGACATTTATTTCTCACAGTTCTTGAGTCTGGGAAGTCCAACACCAAGATGCATGTCAATTTAGCTCCTGATGAGGACCTACTTCCTATGAAGAGTTAGACAGCCACATTTTCACTGTCTTGCCATATGGTGAAGAGAGAGAGAGTTTCTTTTTATAAAGCTGCTAATCTTATCAAGAGAACCCTATTCCCATGATTTTACCTAACCCTGATTACCCACCCCCCACCCCACAAAGGCCCCATCTCCCAATACAGTCACAATGGGGGCTTAGGACTACAATATATTACAGTTAATCCATAAATTTTCAGTCTAAATGATTGTGTCAAGTGCCATGGTCTTAGCTTTCCTACTGCTTCCCAAGGTATCTTCATTTGAGGTAAATGTCTGAAAAAAGTGTAAAGATTGTTGTTGTTCCTTTATCTCTTCCACAGCCCACGTCTTCTGACATATTACAATGGCCCTAACACTTAATCGAGGTGTTACTTTGCAACTTTTGTCTGTAGGTATTGCAAATTGTTTGACTCATTTGAAGCAAGTATTAAATGTGATTATTTCCCCTTATTTTGAAAAATATGTTCTGGACTTGACACTTTTTGTGCTTATTTTGGCATTTCATGCCCAACCACCTTAAAATAAATAAATATTGGAAGCTGGTATTCTGCCCCTGTGTTTGTTCTTTATCACACAAAAACACCTCTGTAATACTTAAAGTACCTCATAATCTTAACTGCACTGAAACTCCAAACTTTAAGTCTGTATCAAGTTAGTGTCTTATTTCCTTTCTGCTTAACTGGCCAGGGATATTGAGAAGGTACATGTATACATACTTACAGGTAGTTCTGCTCTACAAGGTCACCTAAATACCCAAGTTAGTTCTACCTTCTGCTGGGTTATGTATCTGTTACATCATTTTCATAGACAGTTTAGAATCTATGTCAATAGTATATTCTATAATATTGCAGCTTTAGGAAGGTGAAAAGAGAGAGGGATTACCCTTTCAATTACTTAATGTCATTATATACATTGCTTGTGCTCCACTGGTATTAAATTAATTATATAACCAAATGGATTTGCAAGGGGGCTGGGAGATACAATCTTTAAGTCATGGGCTTGGCTAAAACTTGGAGAGTTCTATTGCTAAATATTAGAGGAAAACATTTTATATTAGAAGGTAATTTTCAGTCTTTAACCCTGGGTTTGTCAGCTACTCACTATTTTCCTATGTTATTTTGGTGGTATAAAGACTTTAAAGCACTGCCAGAATTTCTGCTTGATCTCTGCAACCTCGAAGTTTCTCTATTATAGCTTTTCCATCTCAAAGCAGTTTGGGATTTTTATTTTTATATTTTCAGTCATTTTAGATTCTTACTTGGTAGTAATAGAACAGGCTTAGAATCGTGGTTTTGTGGTAAATTATAAGATTTCTTTCTTATGTAAGTCTAAGACAAGCCTGATTAAACCAGTACTTAGACACCTGTGTGAGGTCCTATTGCTGGGTCATGAAACAGAAAAAAATGGAAGAGGCTTAAACTATATGAATTATTGAAAGAGTAACATGGGAAGTTAGATTCTGCTGAGACCAGATTCAAATGCACAGATTTATTTGGCTACTACTCTGTGAACACTGGGTAGTGAATAAAATGATAGGTTAAAAGACACATGTGCATTTACTCATGAGTTTATTAGAGGAGAAAATATTAATTAAATTACCAATACTGGATTTTGCTATGGCTTGAATGTTTGTCCCCTCTGAAACTCATGTTAAAACTTAATCCCTATGTTAATAGTATTAAAAGAGGAGGAAATCCAACTATGGTATTTGAGAGCTTGGATCTTTGGGAGGTAACTAGGATTAGATGAGGTCATAGGGTAGGGCATTGGTGGCTTTATAAGAGGAGAGAGACCTGAGCCAGTCTGCTCAGCCCCCTTGTCTTGTGATGCCTTGTGCCACCTCAGGAATCTGCAGAGAATCTCACTAGCCCTTACCAGATGCAGCCCCTCAACCTTGGACTTAGTATGTGAATTTAGTATGCAAAATCATCTTAATTGCTTGTGACTTTGGTTCAACATCTTAAGTTTCAACTGGTTTTCATCTTACACATGATATTTCTGTATTTATAGTGATTTCCCCAGTAATTCTTGTGAGAATTCATTCTACCCATTTCCTGATGCCTTGGGCTCTCCCAAAATACTTATCAATTATTTAATTAAGATACATTTTCATAAGAAACAGCATAAAATTAAGGGTTCATGGAAATGTCATTTAAATGCCAAAATATGACCTCCTATGTTTTCCTAAATTTTATCAAAATAATCATTTATAACTCTAAATATAGTAAAATGCATAATAATTTGAATAAAAAATAGGATAAAATATAATAATAATAAAATACATTTTTTAGGGTCAACTAAACACATTTATTGTTTTGAATGGAAATAATAAAGGTATTCTGAACCAATTCCACTTTATGGAACATTTTCATAGGCCATTTCTTGCTCAAAATTGTCAAGAATCAGACTTTGCCTCCTCAGTGTTGTTCATTTTATTTCTGTTTCTCTGATGACAACGGGGTTTTTATGGCAACACTTTCAGATGCTCCTTTTGCACATGGTCAAAGATGGCCTGCTTTTGTATTTATATTTACTTATTTTATCATATTGAAGCCTCAAGAATCCTAATCAAAGCGAGGGCAAAATCCATGCTTAATTTTTTTATTTTTTTATTTTTATTTTATTTTTTCCTGAGATGGAATCTTGCTCTGTCTCCCAGGCTGGAGTGCAGTGGCGCAGTCTTGGCTCACTACAACCTCCACCTCCCAGGTTCAAGTGATTCTCCTGCCTCAACCTCTCGAGTAGCTGAGATTATAGGCACCTGCCACCATGCCCAGCTAATTATTTTGTATTCTTACTAGAGATGGGGTTTCACCATGTTGGCCAGGCTGGTCTCGAACTCTCAACCTCGTGATCTGCCCGCCTCGACCTCCAAAAGTGCTGAGAGTACAGGCGTGAGCCACCGCACTGGTCCATGCTTAATTTTTTTAATGGAGCATTCTTGATTTTAGATCTGCCTCAGTAGCACTCTGGCTTAGATTCAGTAAATCTCATCACCTTTCTGTCCTCTGTTCATGTTTTTCATTGATCATATTCTTAACATCAGTATAACTCTAACCAAAGATCTAATGTGGGCTACTTACCTATTTATGAAATCATTAGTCTTTTCATTTCTCACTTTGCTGTAGCATTTTCGAGTCTGGCTGATACTCATTGATTAAACCAAAGACATTCCCACCTCAGAACCTTCCCACTTTTTCTGTTCCCTCTGTCTAGAATGCATTTTTTTGTTGCTGTTTCTTGTTCATTTGTTTTTTCCACCTCTGTCACTTTAGGTGTGTGCTCAAATATTTTCCTATTGAAGATGCTTTTCCTAACTACCTTAACTAAAAAGATTTGTTTCTTCATTGCCACCTGAGCATGATATCTCTGTCTCCTGTATATTTTTCAGCAAAGTATTCATTACAGTTGATAGTACATTATATATTTGTTGTTCATTTTTTGTCTTTTCCCCTTAAGAGAGTGTAAGCTTCAAGAGAATAGGTACATTATCTGCCCCCCCCCCACACTATTTAATTTCTAGTGGGTATGACAGTTCTTGTTACATAGTAAATGCTTAATAAAAATGTATTGAGTGAATGAATCAATGACCTTGATTGTTCCATGACATAAGAAATTGCTGAAAAGTTTAAAGGATGCCATCCTAACATGACTCAAGGAAAACATTAAAACTGAAATAAAATAAAAACATGAATAAGACACAATGAAATGGTAAATGGGTAGAAATATGAAAACAATTGAATCCTCTTAGGAGAGATATAGTCTCTAAAACTAAATAGTATTCTACTTAAATATATCACAAAATCAATTTATTGAAATGTGCAGCCGATGAAAATACTTCGGCCTTAGCACTTGAAAATTTCCATATGTTTCCTCAAACTAAGGCTTGCGTATGTAAAACTATTTTAAATAGAATGTGCACATTACTAAAAACAAACCGGAAATGATAAGGAAAGTATTAATAAAAGAATGAAAGAGGAGGAAAGAAATAGATGATTTTATTATTCTAAGTACACTACTCAACAAGTGGTCTTCGTGAAGCTATTTTTTTTTCTTTGAACTGTACTTGATCACTGCAACAGATCCAAAGTCCAAGGTCTGTAATCTAGCCGTGTGGGTTACCTCTCAGTCTAACACAGACTGGAGAAATTGCCTCATTGTGCCACAGCACCCGTGACCTTGAAATGTAAAACAACCTATTTAGAATCTTGTCAAGATAAATGATTACCCTTTTCTTTGACTAGATCTAAATAATTTATTGCTTCTTTTATAAAGTAGGGAAGACTTAAGAACACCAAGTGGTGTTAACATACACACAAAAGGTTTTCTTTAGTCCCTTGATTTCTACACAAATTAGTTTTGAGTAAGAATCAGATGTAACCAGCACCAGTTTTCAAAACACTTTAAATATTTCATAATTTTTTTTCAAATAATGGCAGGATACAAAGCAAAAAATCGTCACAAGTAAAGGAAGAATAATTCTGCAGCAAATTTCCAAAATGCCTCACAGGCTGAAAATAGGATTCTCGGTTCTCTTAAATACCACCAGCAAATGGAAACACTGCAAAATATCCACAAGTAGGGTCATCTTTCGTATGTGGAGAAAAACTTTCCTCAGTGTTCTTAATGTGCTTTGTTTGTTCATTTAATGACAACATTCTCTGAGCCTGTAGATCCCTAGATGACTTTGAAAGTGCTCAACTTTCAATATTATACAAAGCAGCTCACCTCTCCCCTTTTACAAGCAATTGGTATACACATTTTGTGCTGCAGCTGTTGTGTGTAAACAGCATTTGGCTTGTCATCCTGAGACTTGCATTCAAATGGCAACTGTCCACATTACTGCTAGCTGTATGACCTTGGTCAAACCATATTATGACTGTATCTCTGAGTTTCATTTTCTTCTTAGAGAAAATGGGCTAAGATTTCATAGAGTTAATGGGAAACCTAAAGGTGATAAAGTATTTGGAAGCATAAAATACATTTTCTGTCTCACTGAAGATACTCAATAATAGTTAGTTGAATTATTTAGCTGCCTTTTGTCAACATTAAAATGCTAGTTTACATTCTAAAATTCTTCATCTTTTTAAATTAAAGATTTCAGTGTAGTAATGAAATCTCTCTTCAACACAAACATCTTTTATTTCCTCAAAAGTGTTTCTCCTAACTTTATTCAAGGTCAACTCAGCATATAAACAATTTTAATATATCAAAATAAAAAGAAGTCTAGACTTACATAAGCTAAGACACCACATAAAAGACTATTACAAAGGGAGAATGCTGTAACCATAATATCCCAAAGTGTTTCCAAGTAAAGGAGAAAAGGACTTACCTCTTTTATAGAGATAAGTAATAACAAGACAGGAAAGAACCACACATGGAGGAGTGGGGTAGCAGGTGGCATGACAAAGGAACTGAAGAGAAAATTTTTTTTCTAGTCAGCTGATTCTCAGCAGAGGCCGTTAATAGGGCATTGTTCTAACTTTCAGTGCTCAAGCTCAAGGATGGGACAAAGTTCAGGGGTCTAGGAAAAGGAGAGAGTCCTCATTAAGTTTCTGTCAAGTTATGTTAGCAGGTATTTGGTGGGCATTCGGCCAAACATAAAAGAAACAAGCATAACAATAATATTCTTTTTTGTAATGCTGAATATCTAGAATATCATTGAACATGTAGTGTTTTCCATGTGAAATAATAATGCATACAATGAAGCATAAACAAATGAACAATTACGAATAACCTAATTTCAATATATGCTAATAACAAACGCAGTCATGTAGATGTTGTAGTAAAAGTTAGATCTTTCAAAAGGTATAAGGATTCTAGAAACTGACAATCTAAGTATGTCCTACCTGCCCTTCCTCCCCCAAATTCTCTTTCAGCCATCCTCCACTCTTGTCTCCAGTAGTCAGGTCAAATCTGGGGAATGTAACCAAGAGAGCTGCTGCAGGATACTTTCACCTCTGACCTGAAGAGAGACTGGGAACAGGGTAGAAGATTAACAGGACTAGGATAAGAAAGTACTAAATCCTCCTAGGACCAGAGATGTCTTGTACACTTTAAGAAAGGTCAGCTGTGGCTTCTTTAGATGTACTCATTCTCCCTGATTCCCAAAAGCTTGGGTATTTGCCAAAAAATGTGATGAGTTATCTCACTTCCTGCAGCTAGAAAGGTGGGAGGAGGGTATGGAGTAAAAATGTCTCTTGGTGATTGAGTAGGCACTGAGGAATTCCCCACAGCTATAATGCTATCCCAGGAGCAGAGTCCACTGAGCCTCAAATCACTCTGTGAACTTCTGCACCTTAAGAACAGTAGCCACTAAAATTAAACCCCAATGAGCAGATACAGAAAAGGCACTCAGTAGTGACCTAGAGAACATTGAACACACCTATCAGAAAAGGTCTCTAATTAAATAGATATATTGGGAGCTGCTATTTTGGAAAAATAGCAAAAGTCCTTAAGGAGATTAATATACACAACTAGCCTAACAAAAACACCAAATCCAGGAAAACTTCAAAAATTTTATAACTTTTCAAAATTTTAGATGATGATCTAAAGAAAAGAAGAGTTATTACTGAGACATGAATAAATGTTGTGGAGGCAAATGGAATGAAATTCCCCAAATTGCTCATTGACAATGCAACTACATACTGTTATACAAAAACAAACTTTGTGAACAAGACCTCAAACAGAAATAACTTTAGCCATTAAAAGAGAGAGAGAGAAAAAAAAAAGGCATTGAGTTTGTCATGCTGCCACACTAGAAAACAGAACACAGTAGAATGACATGTAGAGATTACCCAGAGAAGAAAACATCAATGTGAGGATTATTAACCCATATACATCATTATCCACTGGTTATAATGGAAGACATTTGCTTAAAGGGTTTCAGTAAATCTATTGCCCATTTACAACAACCAAAAAGGCTACTCTAAGAAAAGGTTTAACCAAACAACAAAAGACAAAGGCCTTTAAGATGAGCAATTGAATTGAAAGGAGAAGTATTGAGCAGTGAACCTTGCAGATACAAATGTGTATATGTAACTGAGCAGATTCTGCGAAAGTTGAAGGCTAAGTATTCTTGAAATAAAAGGGATTCTTAAACAAAAAGATATTTTAAAGGATTAAGCCATTTCATCAAAAGTGAAGTAAGAGTAAGTGGATAATTAAAGTATTTCAAAGTTTACCCCCAGAGTCAGGGTAAGAGATAGCAGAAGTAAAAATATCGTGAAGATCTCACAGATGGAATATATAAGATGCTATGGATCAAATTGCATACCCCAAAGCACATAACTTAAAGCCATTATATGACTTTATTTGGAGATAGAAACTTTGAGGTAGCAATTAGGATTAAATGAGGTGATAAGGGTGAAGGTCCTAATCCAATAGGCCTGATGTCCTAAAAAGAAAAAGAGACACCAGGAGTGCACTTATACAGGGAAAAGGCTACAGGAGGACATGAAAAAGCAGCCCTCTTGAAGCCAAGGAGAAAGGCCTCAAGAGGAATCAACCGTGTTGACACCTCGATCATGGACTTCCAGCCTCCAGAAATGCGAGAAAATGAATTTATATTGTTTAAGCCACCCAGTCTATGTAATTTTGTGTTAATATCTCTAGCAAACTAGTACAGGGAGATAAGTCTGTCCGGAATTGGTGGGTTCTTGGTCTCGCTGACTTCAAAAATGAAGCTTCAGACCTTCACAGTGAGTGTTACAGTTCCTAAAGATGGTGTGCCCAGAGTTTGTTCCTTCAGATGTTCAGATGTGTCCGGAGTTTCTTCCTTCTGGTGTGTTCCTGGTATCACTGACTTTAGGAGTGAAGCTGCAGACCTTCACAGTGAATGTTATAGCTCATAAAGGTAGTACAGACCCAAAGTGCAGCAACAAGATTTATTATATAGAGCAAAAGAACAAAGCTTCCACAACTTGGAAGGGAACCTGAACCGGTTGCCACTGCTGTCTTCCCTTATCTGACCCCACCCACATCCTGCTGATTGGTCCATTTTACAGAGAGCTGATTGGTTCGTTTTGACAGGGTGCTGATTGGTGCATTTACAAACCTTTAGCTAGACACAGAGTGTTGATTGGTGTGTTTACAATCCTTTAGCTAGACAGAAAAGTTCTCCAAGTCCCCACCAGATTAGCTAGATACAGAGTGCTGATTGGTGCATCCACAAACCACGAGCTAGACACAGAGTGTTGATTGGTGCATATACAATCCTCCAGCTAGACATAAAAGTTCTCCAAGTCCCCACCTAACTCCGGAGCCCAGCTGGCTTTGCCTTGTGGATCAGGTGCTGGGGTACCAGCCAGAGCTACCCAGTCACCCCAGCGCCTGCACTCCTCAGTCCTTGGGTGGTTGATGGGACCGGGCACAGTGGAGCAGGGGACGGCGCCTGTAGGGGAGGCTCTGGCCATGTAAGAGCCCACGGGCTGGGGGAGGCGGCTTGGGCACTGCGGGCTAGAGGTTCCCAGCCCTGCCCCATGGGGAGGCGGCTGAGGCTGGGTGAGAATTCGAGCATGGCATCTGGGCTGGCAGTGCTGGGGGACCTGGCACACTCTCCGCAGCTCCTGGTCCGGGTGCTAAACCCCTCACTGCCTGGGGGGCCAGCCTCACTGGCCGGCCTGCTGCTCTGAGTGCGGGTGGACCAAATCTGCACCCACCTGGAACTTGCACTGGCCCATAAGCGTGGGTGCAGCCCCACTTCCCGTCCGCACTTCTCCCTCCATACCTCCCGGCAGGCAGAGGGAGCTGGCTCGGGCCTCGGCCAACCCAGAGAGGGGCTCCCACAGTGCAGCCGCGGGCTGAAGGACTCCTCAAGCGTGGCCAGAGTGGATCCCTGAGGCCGAGGAGGCACCGAGAGTGAGGGAGGGCTGCCAGCACGTTGTCACCTCTCATAGGGATTGAAAAAAATATGAAGGAAGAGAAATGTATTAGATTATCAGCACTAGGAGAGGGAAAGACATTGGAAATAAAATTAAAATACATGAAACAGAAGTTCATTTTAACAAAAGAGAAAAAGTTAATTAGCCCCTTAATTAACATAGAAAAATAAAGATGAGAAAAAGGAACAATTAACTAAAATTTAAAAAATGTGTGAAGAATTAAGAAGGGATTATAATAAGGTATATAAGTTAATCTATGTGAATAGACAATGTGCCAAATAAAAATGGGTACCAAATTTGGCTGTATATATACACACATAGTCTATGTAGAGACTATGTATATATATTTTATCGTTTTCTGTCATACATGGACCACTCTTATAAATTTGCTGTTTGTCTTCTTTTCTTGTGTGTTCTTAGAGAGACCTTACCTACTTATATAGTTTCAAGAGCTGTTACAAACGTTTCTATTGGTCTATTTGGCTATATATATATACAGCTTCTCAGAGCTTGTGTAATCTCCACATCTTCATCATCCGTAATTATGCTCAAGAGTAAAGAGGTATAATAATGAATCAAGAATGTTATGCTTATATTGTCAATAATGTTCCTAATTTATTTTTCACATATATAAATGCCCTCTTTTTTCATTAATTGTTATGATTAGAGTCTTTATTACCTTTTTCATGCTTCAATTATAGGTAAGATATTTTTAAATCCTAAAAACTATAACAATTGAAATTGTATGCAGGAATAAAATTATTCCTTTTATTCAAGATAAAGGGGATTGTTTGTGTGCACTTGTCTTGTGAAAGCTATAGATCTACATGGAGTTCTTTAAAAAAATGATACTAGGCTGGTCGCAGTGGCTCAGGCCTGTAATCCCAGCACTGTGGGAGGACAAGGTGAGCGGACCACCTGAGGTCAGGTGTTCAAGACCAGCCTGACCAACATGGTGAAACCCTGTGTCTACTAAAAATACAAAAATTAGCTGGGCATTGTGGCATATGCCTGTAGTCCCAGCTACTCGGGAGGGTAAGGCTGGAGAATCCCTTTAACCCCAAGAGGTGGAGGTTGCAGTGAGCAAAGATGATGCCACTGCACTCCAGCCTGGGTGATAAATTGAGACTCAGTCTCAAATAATAATTATTAATAATAATAATGTGCTTAACCTAAGATATTATCCAAGCTCTGTTTTATTTTAACCTGAGTTTAAAACATACAAACAAACAAAAACCCTTTCCATTGTGAACAGTACTTATCTCTAGGATGAATCTATATAACAGTTTGTCAGCATTACATATGATATTGAAACTGTTTATGCTGAAGTCAGCAATAACTATACCTGCCACATTGCCAGAGGCAACATCCTGTTTTCCCTCTTGCCCTTCATCTCTCTAGCAGTTGACACTGTTTACTCAGTCTTCTTCCCTGAAAGTTTTTCTTTTTCTTTGCTTCTATGAAACTCACCAATAAGCTCATTTTTATCCTTTTCTGTCATACATGGACCACTCTTATAAATTTGCTGTTTGTCTCTCTCTCTCTCTATATATATAGCTTATGTAGCTTCAAGAGCTATCATCGAAGTTTCTATTAGGGAGAAAGAGCTTGTGCTTAGGAGAATGTGATGGTATAATGTCCTACCTGAAGACACACACACAAATACACTAAACTAGCTTGTTGGATTTCTCTTCTTTTTCTTTTTCTTTCTTTTTCAGGAATAGGGTCCTGCTCTGCCACCCAGGCTAGAGTGCAGTGGCAGGATATCAGCTCCTCACACCAGCCTTGAGTTCCTGGGCTCAAGCCATCCTCCCACTTCAGCTTCTTGAGCAACTGGGACTACAGGCATGCACAACTTTGTGTGGCTAATATTTTTAAATTAATCTTGTAAAGATGAGGTCTCCCTATGTTGCCCAGGCCACTCTCTAACTCCTGGGCTAAAGTGATCCTTCCACCTTGGCCTGCTCATGAGATTTCAAATTGGCAGGACAAATAGGAAAAAAGGGATGCTCGGGAAAAATTAAGGAAAGAAGAGAGGGAAAAAAGACAGAGTGGGGTATAGTAAGGACACAGTGAGCAGTGGTTGAAGAATCTTTAAGACCAAAAATGTGTAATACTTGATTAACATTGCTCATTTTGTTTTGAGTTAACTCTTCTCTTTAGTTAGTTATAATGTTACACATTCAGGATTAGGATGGCAGTTTTATTTTATTGTGTGTAGTTATATAAAGAAAAAAAGCTGAGTTTTGTATTTTTGTTACTGAAAAAAATAATGTTGTCAAGGTGCTGAACAAAGAAACAGTCATGGCGTTGGAGCCAGAGATGACCATCTTGGAGTAGACTTTTTCCCTGGACATTGGCAGAAATCTGCAGAAAGAATTAGACTGTTCTTCCACAGCCTTCCCTGAATACCTTTACTTTCATAGTAATCACAGTCTTCAGAAGTTCTTCATCTATATGTTGCCCCTCTAGACTCCAAACTACTTTAGCACAGAAACCATGCCCTTTGATGCTAAAATAACACCCTGCTTATAGAAGCAGCTTAAAAATCAGCAACTACAGTACAGTAAAGTAGGTTTTAATGTTGGCTGACATAGGCCTTCTAGGTTTAAAGGAGGAGAGGCACAAGTAGGGCCAACAGTATTAACCTAGTTAAGAACTAGACCCAGGAGGTAAGCTACACTACAAATAATCACGTTCAAAACATTGTGAAAAGCCCAGTTTCCTGGCAGGCAGTGTGATAAAGAGGCAAGAACACATATTTTGGAGTTATTCAGATTTATGTTTAAGCACTGGGTCTACCATTTACTGACTGTGCAATAGGTTACCACATACTTTTCTGAATTAAAATTTCTAGTTTAGCTAATCATATTTCATAAAGTTATGGAGAGAATTAAATTATTTAACATATGCAAAATGAGTCACTGTTCAAGTAAAGTAAATTTAATGCCTGGAACATTTTTACAGAAGTGAAACAATATTATAACAGCTGTAGACAAGCTTTGCTTACTTTACAGTTTCACCTGGAGCCAGTTGTGTGGTGATGCAGCCGCTTTTTATTTATGTCTGAAAAGTGTATTGCTGAAGAACGGAAAACAAGTTTTACTTTTGTTTGAAGAGCCCAACTTTTGTTGCCAAGGGCATAAAGCCAAATCATGTGGGCAAGCGGGAACCATACATTTGTGCTTACTGGGCTGTGTTTGGTGGGAGTTGTAGATTCTAGGTGAGTACAACCTTGGATTCAGCAGAAATGCTCGAAAGTACTACTCCCCCAAGACTTCATGAAATCAACTATTCATGAGAGAAAATAGAATGGGGAAAACAACTAAATTCATTTTCTTTAAAACATTTACTTTATATTACCTTATCCTCTAACTTACAGGAGATGATGAAAAGAAGTCTAAAATGTGCTTGAACTAAAGTGTTTGATTGTTGTTGGTAAGAGAAGAAATATATCTATAATTCATTTTGTAAAGCGTATTTCCCGTTACTTGCTACAGAGATAGCTGCCACCTCTAATTGTGTTTGTGTAGTTCCTTAATTTGCATGAAAGAAGATAACATAAATGAAAACTCAGGAGAAAAACTAATTCAGATTACTAGTCCAGGCAAGCTAATTTGTTATTCATTAAATGCTAATAAACCCAGCACCCTTGTTTTATTTGTCTCATTCTATTTGAGATTTGAAAGGTCTTGTAACACAGTTAAAGTCTACAATAAACAGATATGTGAAATTAATGCACTGTTTTTCCTCTTCTTTGTGTTTGGTAGATATACAATTATTCCTGGACTAGGCAAACTAAATAAATCACTATAGAAAAGTATATTTCCTTTCTGTTTAAAAAGCTAAATTTAATCAAAATGAAGCTCTTCTCATTGTATATTGTCTTCAGTTTCCATATGACCTAGACATTCCATATGTCTGTGCCATAGTCCAGCCTATTTTTTAAAAATCCAAAAATGAGATTGAGTTCAGGTAAATTGAAACGTGTCATATTTATTTGTTTTTCTTACCATTCAAATGTTATTTTTAACAGGCTTTTTCTAAACATATTTTCTATGACTGTTTACTATAAAATACAGCAGATAGAAGGTGATAGCATATGTATTCAGGGTAGGTTGGTTTTTTTCATTGTTTATTTGCTTTCTTAACCTAGTTATTACTAGGTTAGATTATTTATTAGTGAACTTGGCCATCATATAGAACTACTGAATTTACTTACCTTTATATGTCATTTATTTACTACAAATTCTATGTGCTGTTATAGCTGTTACATTGCAATATAACATATGGTGAATACAAGATCAGAATTATATTTCAGTCATCACCGCTCATCTACAATGAGTATCACTTATGTTCATACTTCTTGTTAGCAATGTTTTTCTCATTTTTATAAAATCTGACTCATAAAGAGGTTTAAGAAAAGGAAAGAAGTTAAACTTTCTTTTCTTTGTAAACTTCATAGAATAGAATCATATATCCACTAATATTCCATAAAGTAGGTTATTAAAATCACTTACAATGCTTGGTGGAAGGAGATAGTTTTAGTTTTTACCAGGGACCATTCGCTCTGGTAGTTGATCAAACTCTCATTCTAAGATGTGATGTAGTTTGATCATGGAGGTACACCTATTTAACTGCTTTGCTGAAACAAATGACATTCCGGAGGCCAGTCTATTATTTTTTTAGCCTGTTTTCTTTCTGGCATCCAGATGAGACTATTATTTAGTAATAATGAAAGACCAAAAAGAGAAAGAAGTTTCATTTCTTGCAATTTATGGTATTTTTTAACAAAACATCTTGCACAGACAATTCTAATAGCTACTGAAAAATGCTAACCAGTTTTATTTGTTTTACAGGCCACTTACAAAGGCCTCAACCTAAAACAACACAGAAATAGCTGCCACATCCAATAGGCAGCTAGACTTTTTAAAGAAAATCATAATTTTGGAGCATAGAGGCATGAGGATCATTTAAGAGAAGGAACATGAGCCTTACAGAAAGAAAGGTTTTAACCCTGACTCAGTTACATACAAACCTTATAATATTTTAAATCTATTTGTACCTCAGTTTCTTCAATTGTCAATTTGGAATAATTATACTTTATATCATTATTGCATATGTGGTTGAGAGCTCCGATGATTTGAACCTGCCCATCGTAGGCAGTTGATTCACATTAGCTTTAACTTGAAAGTTTAACATATCACTCTCTGATCAAATCATTGTCTGTCTAAACAACCGAGGGCAGAGCTTTATCTACTATATTTGCTGCAGTATTTTAGCACCAGAAAACAGAGCTTAGTATGCAATATCATTCAATAAATATTTGTTAAATCAACAAATAGCTTACTAGCTAATCCTTAGTTATCATATTGTTGATTTTGCATAAATTTTAAAAGACATTGAGAATTATAAATTATTGTGTTTCCAAAACCTCCTCTAATGGTATTTCTGTCTTAGGATATAATAAATATTGGGAATACCTTAAAAATGTAATATAAAAATGTATTTTCCCATTCTACTTCCCTTTTTTAGAAATAATTTAATATTAATAATTAAGCTTGGTCAAATTATTATAGTGTGAAGCAATTTTGAAAATGATTAGTAACCGATAGACTTTAGAAATATTTTCTCAAAGCTATAGGTATACTACCACTAACTAAATAAACCTACTCTTCTTTACTGCACTTTGATTACTGCTGTTACTCCATAGAAAATGTGCATTGCAAGATGAGCTCTATTTTAAAACATATAAATGCCAATGCACCATCTACAACTCAGAAAAAAAATAACAACACTCTTGATATCTTTGGCCTTATAGTCAAATGACATCTTGAAATCCTTAAAAAACTACTACCAGGAAAGAAAAATTGAGAAATAAAGCAATTGGTTCTGTTATGGATGTATTATGGACCCTGTGACCTACTGAAAGATTTTGACAAGTTCAATCTTCCAATGATGGAGAAATTTGTGATGGACTCTGATTTCATTGGGTTATTGGACAGTGCAGCATTGTCTTTGTGTATCAAATTAGAGCGAATACTTTCATTTCTCCATAAAGGTTTATGGAAAGGCTAAAAGGTCATTTGTTGTATGATTATGGTTACTGCAATGACACAACTGCCACAGGCCACAGGTCACACATGTCACAGATTTTTCTAAAGTTGAAATTGGAATCCAACTTAAGAAATTGTGAGTCCCTGAAAATGAGCACTAGATGCTTTCTTTTTTTCTTTATTACTTTCTCTTTTCTTTCTTTTTCTCTGCCAGTCGACAATTCCTTCTCTACCCATCCTTCATCCTTGTACTAAAGAGAGCTCCCCTCAGATAATTTCACCCTCATTCCTCTCAGATCAAAACCTGGGAAGTGACAAAAACCTTCAAATAAATATTTACATATAAGAAGAGATAACTTGTTCCTGCTTACTGTCTGCAACCTTGTGGCAACATTATGAACTTGATAGGAAAAAAGGGCTAGGCAGTTCTCCAGATTTCTGCTGGCCCATAGGGCACAGAAAGGCAGCAACAACAGTGACTCTATGTGGGCTGACAGACTTGGAGACAGCAGAACACAAAATGCATTGTCTAAATAACCTGAAGTCATGGAGAGCTGCGATGATGTTTAATGCATGAATGCAGAGGGACCATGACATGATGCTCAATCACCAGATGTCATAAGTTATATCATAGCTAGGGACATCTAGGACAGATCCTGGAGTCCAAGGCCTCATAGGATGACCTACAGGATGACTCAACTGGAGATCGTTTTTTTTCTTTTAGTTTAGTCTGTAATTATCTCCAGATTCTTGCCATACCCTCATAACTGCCTTCTTTCATCTCTATTTCTCAAATTCTTCTTCTAAATCAATATGTAGTCTCCAAACTTAATTAATTGCATACCTTCGTGTTCAATCTTCACCTCACTGGTAAAAATATATTGAGCTCTCTGACACTCTATATTTTTATATAGTGTATACATATTTTATTATGCTACTATATTATAGATCAGTAAAATAATGCACATTTTGTGAAGAGAGTGACATAAACAAATTCAATCTTTCTCTCTCTTATTATCATAACTTACATACTTTTCATCTCCTACAGAATAAATGATAAGATTCTAGCATATCCTTCTTGCATAAGAAGGAATCTAGCATAAGATTCTTGAATCTAGCATAAGATTCTTGCCCTTCTATGGTTTGATTCTCCAACCTCATCTCATACTAATCCATCTTCCCTCCTTATTTATGTTCAAGAAATACATAACTTGTTGAGTTTTCAAGGATAGCTATGAGTACAAATACTAGTCGATATATGTTTTATACTGTATTAAATTAATTGTGTATTCCTTGTACCCTGACTAGACTATAAGCTTCTTTTGGAATGGGTCCTGGTCATCTCTCTCTCTTTCTTCCTCAAAAGTTAGTTTGTCAAATATAGTGAGCACCCAATATACACTTTTATTTTCTACTTTTGGCAAAAAAAAAAAAAAAAAAAAAAAAATCTGAGCACATGCATATTCAAAGTCCATGCATGAGCATAAATTTATGATAATGCCTACGTGCTCATTTTATTAATACTACATATGTCATCTTTTATTATTACAATAAATGGGGCTCTGCTGATACCTGAATAGGAGGAAAATAAATATACAGACTCACAAAAGAAATACTCTTTATTTGGTCAAGAACCAATGAACAACTAAGCACTCATTAAATAACAAAATTATGCAACAATTTAAAACGTTTTTAGAAAAAGCCTAAATCTATGAAAAAAATAGCAAACATATCATACATGCACTCTGATTATACCTCTATAAAAAAGATATATGCAAAAATAAAAATTATGAGATTTAATAATTAAGAATTAATATTTAGAACATTTATTCTTAAATATATATTTTGACATATCTTTCTCATGGTATCATAAATTATAAAATAAAAAGATTTAATGAAGTATTTGTAATGGACAATTTTATTGCACAGCTTCCTTTGAGAGATTCTCTAAAACTGGAACCATAATAAATGTTATAAAAACTATATGAACCCATAAATCTCCTTAACAAAAAATAAGTTTATAAGAAACAAACATATGGACACATTACTCATATAATGTTTGCGATCCTAAGGGAAGTTAAGAAATTTGTGAACCCGAAAAATTAGACTACTGCAAATAATTTCTCTTGACATTCATTCCTACTTGTAATTAACATATTTTAATTCTATTACTGTAAGTCACCCACGCTTATTTGTTCTTTTTTAATTCTAAGTAGCTTGGCCAACACAGAAAGAAGACACAAGCAAAGTTTGGGGCTAGAAAAGCACTATTCACTTACATTGTTACTTTGTGGGCCTATAATACTAAAGGGAATAGAACAATGCACGATCCTGGCATCAAAGGAATAAGAGAAAATTGTTATTTATCTTTGTCTAATTAGAAATAAAGGATCAAAATCCAGATAACATAATTTATAAAGAAAGTATAACCTTACTCACTTCAACTTCCAGAATCAGGTTAGCAGCAGTTACAGTTCAAAGAATTCTGAAGATTGGAATTACAAAGGTGAGCCTTTTAGTGTACAAAGATCCTTTGGCAAAGACCCTTTTATCACATTACATATTTAATTTAAAAAAGAACATTGACCCTGTCTACACTTATACTATATTTTTAATCTAAATAAATAGCTTTCATTTATTGTTTTTTTAATGATCTAAATTGTTCTCTATTGTCTTATGGGCATTAGAAGTACTTTTCCATACAACACTTTTTACTTTTTCTAAATGAGTTATTTTTTCTCCTGCTTTTGGTCATTAATTAGGAAGGAAAATTTTAATGACCAAACAATGATAACAGATTTTTCTTCTTCCATTGTTATTTGTGAGATGGGTAAAACTCTTATTTTTGCAGAGCTCAGGAGAAAGGAGAATGAGTTCTGGGTTCTTATTTGATTGACTAGCCCTGTGTGAATACAATTTAAATGTCAAGGGATGTTTAACACCACTAGTGCATCATACAACATCATTTTGTACTATAATATGTAATCATTGTGACTTCTACAAAAAGAAGGGTATTTTTTTCCTTAAAATTTTGCTTATATTATTGTCACCTGGGGACATTTTTTGATTGTTTGTTTTTGAGACAGACTCTTGCTCTGTTGCCCAGGCTGGAGTGCAATGGCACAATCTAGGCTCACTGTACCCTCCAGCTCCTGGGTTCAAGCAATTCTCCTGCCCTAGCCTCCCAAGTAGCTGGGATTACAGGTGTGTGCCACCACACCTGGCTAATTTTTTGTATTTTTAGTAGAGATTGGGGTTTCTCCATGTTGGTCAGACTGGTCTTGAACTCCCGATCTCAGGTGATCCGCCCGCCTCGACCTCCCAAAGTACTGGAATTACAGTCGTGACTCACTGCACTTAGTCTCTGGGGACATTTTAGAACTAAAATAGGAAATAGTTTCACTTAAAATGAACAAAACATTCCAGCACATCAAGAATATAGAATCTGCTTGGCAACCACTGCCAAATGGTGCAATTTACTAACATTGTAGGATCATACAGAACTATAAGTCCTCTTTGACAAAAGAAAAAAAAATTGAAGAATAGTATGCTTTTTGGTAAATGGATGTTTGGTATACTAGGGAATTATATATGTTTGTGTATATATATTATATGAAATATATATAGAGAGAGAAAGAGCAATTGCTCTATATTCAAAAAGAAGATAAAAACATACGAAAATTAATATGTTCCAATGATATAGAAAATAAAATTGGTAATAAAACTTTTTCTACCTTGGAAGTTAAATAGACTATAGACAAAAGTCATTTGCTTCATACAGTTAGTCGGGTTTGTCCTGCTTTATTTTGTTTGTTTTTACAGCTTTTAAATAACGATAAAACGTTCTAAAGTCTCTCACAACTGTTCTTCCCAACCGTATGTATGTGTTGAGGCCCCATAGTGGTTACTGTGGTGGTCTTATTGCAATCATCCACAACTTAAAGCCTAAGAAGAATTCTTGTAATTTTACTCGTTGTTCTCAGGTTTACTTATCCAGATTCTCACAAAGTGTGGTGGCATGACTTTTATGGGTATTTGTTGTTGGTTTCTGGTTTCTGTGATTCATAAGACCCTGTGCCATTAACACTTTATGGTTTCATATTAATCTTGATGCTGTGGCAATATATAGGCTAGTCTTGATGTACTCTAGAGTTGCCTGAATATATATAATAAGTTGAGTTGTCTTGTTACCAAGTTTCAATGAGGATGTTGCTGGTAGGATTTTCTGTGCTATGCTGATTGTCTCTGTCTCCATCCCTCTTTTCAGGGATTTGAGGGATATATATACTGTATTCTTGCTATCAGAAATGGTCTATAATGTTTTTTCTTGGCTTCTATGTTACTGATTTTTAGTTTTCTATTGGATAGACATTTTAAATTCTAGTGATCTAAAGCTACACATTTTTTCTCTTCTACTAAAGCTTGCTCTTAAATTTTCCTTATATATACTTAATTTTAAATTATAAAGATAATCAGGAGATATAGCCTCATCCCAAACAATATTAGAGCTGATAAACATTTTACAATATCAGAACATTGATAAACATTTTACATGTTGCTGCTATACAATGTTTTCATTGTGTTAATTTTTATGTTTTTATATTTATTATTGCTTTATACACTCCACACTCTAGGAATTTCTTTAGTCTCCTCCCTCTATATCTAATTCTCTACTTTTTAAAGTACATGTACATTTTTTAATTGGAAAGTTACCAGTGATAAACATATTTTGATAGAAAAAAATTTTATTTTTGTCTTTTTTTTCGCCTAGAGCTTTAAAGATATCCAGTTGGATTCTAGTTGCTTGTGGAAACTTTGTCATATACCTAATTTTTATTTCATACCTATGATTGTTTGTAAGATCTTTATTTTTAGTACTCTAAAATTTCACTAAGACATTGATACAGCCAGGTAGAAAGTGGTCCCCAGGGAAACTCCAACCAGCCTGTGCACTAAGAGTGCAAACTGGGGTGATGCTGTGGAAGTTTGTTCCATTTGCAGTGGGGTGAAGCCTGGTCCCTCCTCTTCCTCGGTGGTATCTGGGATTCAAACTTTGAGGCAGGAAGCTCACCAGCAGTGACTCTGGCTTTATGAAGGATCCCTACTTCCCTTTTTTTCCCTTTCACCCAATAAAAACCTGCCTTACCTTTCAAATTGTCTGTGAGTCTAATTTTTTGTGGCCCTGTGATAAGGACCCCATCTTTAGCTGAACTAAGAAAATGTCCTGCAATATTTCAGAAAATGTTGCAACATAGGGTCGAGAAGCAGTGACTAAGCTGCAAACCAAGCAATATTTTTCCCTCTTGCTTCTAAGTCTTTTCATCCTTGGACTTCTGAGGGTAGGGGAAACCATGCCTTCACCCCATCACTCCTGAGGGTCAGGAAGGTCGACGTCGGTCTCCATGGCTCGCTGATTCCCATCACCTGGGAGGATTTGCAGAATAATTGCTCAAAACTAGAATATTGATCCAGATTTCTACATTACCCATCCCT
Organism: Theropithecus gelada; assembly: GCF_003255815.1. Lineage (NCBI taxonomy): Eukaryota > Metazoa > Chordata > Mammalia > Primates > Cercopithecidae > Theropithecus > Theropithecus gelada. The sequence continues at coordinate 62,152,902 of NC_037680.1, read as the reverse complement.
TTTGTTCTTTCTGAGCTGCAGCCGGAGACTGCTGGTTGGTTCACAGGAACCAGCAGGATTAGCCTAAAATGTAGGAGAAAACTTAAAAACAAGTAATCCATATAGAATTTAATGACAAATGTATGATAAGGTTTGAAATATAATTTCTCTCTCTCCAGTCCTTATTTTTATTAAAATAACAAATCATAATAGGACCAAGTTGTTTGCAAAATAGACTTTAATTTTATACTTGGCTTGATTATTTGCATAAAGTGCAGCAAGAAATAGAGTAACTATTTCTATATAGGCCTTTTGGATTGGCTTTCATGGAATTCTGTTCTACAAGGCGAGCCCAGCCATGGGTTTGTAACCTCAAATACCTATGAGTTAGGTGATTCTCTCCTCTTAAGGTCCCAAGATAAACTTGGAGCTTGTTGAAAAGTGACATTCTTTACTGACCACAGATCAGAGCCGTGTATAGGGACTGTGTAGACAAAGGTATGAGGCCAGTCTCATTTTTCCTTTCTCTTCCTCTGTTCTCTCTTCACAGATAGGTAATTGTGTCTCTGTACTAAAGGACACTCCCCTCAGATGCCTCCTCCAAACTGGAAAGAGTTAATTTCCCAAACGTTAAACTGGTTGGCTTAAGATTAGGGTCAGCGAAGGGAATCCAGAAGCCCAACATGCTGCCAAAAGGGTAAAGTTTTTTTTGTTTGTTTTGTTTTGTTTTTTACCAGTCAGGCTTTTGGCCTCCCTCTCTCTCTGCAAACTGGTAAAAGGCCTCCAGATTTTTGAGCTGTCCTTACATGTTCCCTTGTTTCATTTTGATAACATGTTTTCTAATAACCTCGTTTGTCTTTTCTTGCCTTCAGGCCATCAAATGCCAAATGGTCATGCAACCAAAGCCTCTGATGATAGCCCCTTCTACTGTGTACCCTTAGAAAGATCTCTGAGGAAGCTCTGAATGTTATTTTCCCCAAAACAGCGCCCCCTGTCAGCAGGAAGCAGTTAAGATTTGTCTTTGTACTTATCCTTATTCTAAAGGCATTTAGATGTACTTCTTTAGAGAAGGGCAATGAGATAGCCAGGTGAAAAGGGATCCCCAGAGAAACTCCAACTGGCCTGTGCACTGGAAGGAATGTGCACTGGGGTGGAGCCTGTGAAGTGGGAAGCACACCAGCAGGGACCTGGCTTTGTGGACGGTCTCTGTTCCCCTTTCTTTCCCTTTTTACCCAATAAAAACCTGCCTTACTCACCCTTCACATTGTCTGCAAGCCTAATCTTTCGTGTCCCTCTGATAATAACCCCGTCTTTAGCTGAACTGAGGAAAAGTCCCACAACAGTATGTTCAGATGTTGACTTTTATTCATTCATTCTGCTTGTAGCTTGTTACGCTTTTTTACATTGCAAAGTCTTCAATTCTGGTAAATGCTATGTCATTATATCTGAAAATTTTGTTCTTTTTTTTACTATAACTGTAAATACTTTGTTAAATAAATTTAATATACATAACTATATATTTTTTGAACTAAGACATATCAAATATATATATTTGGATTTGTCTTATTTCATTTTGTGTTGCTATAAAGGAACACCTGAGGCTGGGCAATTCATTTAAAAAAAGGTTTATTTGGCAAATAATTTCAAATGGATGGGAAGTTCAAGTTTGTACATTTGCATCTGGTGAGAGCCTCAGGCTTCTTTCATTTGTGGCAGAAGGAAAAGGGTATTCTGTGTGTACAGAGATAACATGGTGAGAGAGGAAGTGAGACAGAGAGAGAAGATATGCTAGTTTCTTTTTAACAACCTGCTGTCATGGGAACTAATAGAGTGAGAACACACGGACCCTTTCCCCTATTTCAGGGAGGGCTTTATTAATGTGGGATGTCCCCTCAGGATCTAAACACCTTCCATTAAAACCCACTTCCAACACTAAGGAAGCCAAATTTCTACATGAGATTTGATGGAGACAAACAAACTATATTCCATCTATAGCAGAATTTTATCATTCTAACCACTATTTCTGTTAACCTGTATTTTTATATCTTCCATCACTTTATCTCACGGTTTTATTCTGGAAAGTAATTTGAGATGTATTTTAATTCAGTATTTATTTTTGAATCTTTTCCTTAATCTATTTTTGTCTTTTTACTTAAATTTTTTATGTCCCATTTGAGATTCTCCCCTCCGTTATCCACTCAACCTAACTGAGTATTACAACTATAATAAGACAAGACTTCTTTTTTGTCATAGTGACCTCTATTTCCTATGAGTAGGTCTTTCTTTGTCTTCCCAACATTGTCGGAAACTTGACAAAATTACGAAATCATGGGCACTAATTTATATTTTTAAAAATGCCTTACAGTATAGAAGTTGGGCATATTGTTCTTAACTAATATGAAGTTCTTCATGGCAGTTTCTTCCTAGAAGTGCAATGGCAGCTTGAGGGTATAAAGTTTAAAAAGGTGTTTCAGAACATGCTTGTTCACTTTCACAGATACCTTTGCTTATTTTTCATTGATTGCAAGTCTTTATTTAATATGTATGTACTTAAAATATTCATATTGTTATTCCTAGCAGATTGCTCAATGATTAATATAAGAATAACAATACTTGAAAGTAAAATTATACTCTTAGTTGTTTCTGATGTCTCTTGCTCATGTAGCCTTGTTATCTTAGATGTTTGTAATATTGTCTTATGAAGTCCTTCTATTAAATTTTATCTGGGAGAAACCTGTGATGGCGTGGGTTGAGAGTTGGAGTGTATCTCCGTAGTAGATTGTGGTTTAATTTCATGAGACATCTTAGGAGTTCAAAAGCGAATGACCATTTTTATGTTAATTTCATGGCCTATATGTGCTTAAAGCATGTCCAGGCCAAACTTGAAGAAGTAAAGGCTGAGTAGAAATTTTGAGTTTTCTGAGAAGACTGCTTTTTCTTGTTCTCACCTAGAGCCTATGCAGGTACAGTGCAGCTTACGGTTTCCATGCACTTACTGTCTACCTACTTTTCAAGGTTTATAGACACTTGGGGTTCCTGGTTTATATTCAGTGATCTTATTTTCTACCTTATGTCCTAGATGGGCACAAGAACTAATCTCCTGGGTCTTGGGGGTATGTAATCCCCTTCTAATGTGTATTCTTATCCCCTGACACCTGGGGCATGACAGGATAAGCTTATCAGCTTTTCTGAGTAGGTCTCAGTTTTCACATTATTTCTGGAACTAGAAACTTACTTTTCTTTAAGGTCAAAGCAGATTTGAATTTAAAATAGATTTGTTAGGTATTATGTAGGATTTCTAAATATTTATGGCAGGTACATATTTAGATTTCTTTAATCCACCATCTTACAATAACCACAAAATATTCTATAACTCAATCTCTTTAAGCAGTTCAGAAAAGTTTTCTACTCAATTCACATTAAGAGACAATTCACAGTTTAAATCTATAGAAGAAAAGGAAACAATAGTTGTAATAAATCATGATTTTAAAACTCTACCTACAGACTTTGAAAAATATTTTATTTTTTAATCACTTCACGTAAATATAAATGCCTAGCTCAGTCCTTGGCAACTGCAGACAATAAGCACTTATTGAACAAAAGAAAAAGAATACCATAGGTATATTCCCCATGACCCTAGAGGTTAAAATAATTATGCTGATTATGTGGCTGTTACAACTGTAAATGCTTGATGAAAATGTTCTGTTCCACTTATTATTTATTAAACAATGTCTTCTTCCTCCCATACATATGGGCATCATGCTGTAATTCTTAAAATTTATACGCGCAAGCTGCCATTGCACGTCCAGGAAGAAACTTCCATGAAGAACTTCCTATTAGTTAAGTACAATATGGCCAACTTCTATCCTGTAAGGCATTCCCTTTAAATATAAATTAGTGCCCATGATTTCATCATTGTGTCAAGTTGCAGATAATGTTCAGAAGACCTAGAATGTACAGAAAGACCTACTTATAGGAAATAGAAGTCACTATGACAAAAAAAAAAGTGTTGTCATATTATAATCATACTGCTTAGTTAAATAGAGTGGATAATGCAGGGGAAAATCTCTATTTGAAACCAATGTTACTTCCTGTCATAAAACATTCTGGTTCTGAAATGTCTTATTTTGATTTTTTTCTTAAAAGTAATTCACTTGCCTGAATGAAATCCAGTGATATGTTTATGGATATTGCTTTATTTGTGCTTCTAAATCTATTATAAAAAATAAAGTTAGAAAATAACTCTTCATATGTGGAAAAGTTGAACATAAGTTTTAATGTGACTGAAACATATTTTCTCTTTAAAAAACTTAGAAAAACTACTTAAGAAATGTTAAAAAGGTAATGGAGCACATTAACTCACATCATTCACTCTATAATTTCGGGGATTCAAAATGGGTCATTAACTATAATTTGACAATGCCATTCTGAGTGGGAAAAACAGAAATGTTATTAGAAAGCTTGATACTGTATTCTATTTGAAAATGTATAGTTATCATGCTAATACAAGCATTTAAAAGGGTTTTTCCTTTGACTGTGAAATGTAATTATATATGGCATCCTTCATAATAAAAGTTCAGTGAGACCTACTAGGCAATTGGTACTTTTAGTTCAGTACAATTCATCTGTAATATCAATTTCCTATTATTTGAAATTATATTATTAATTGAAAGCTCCAGATATTCAGTTGCAATTTCCTTAGGAAAAGAAAATACTGGTGTTTTTAAAGACTTCCACCAAGTGTTTAATTCAAAATAAAGTTTTTCTTTTTAGCTATAGTAAAGTCTGTTGTATCACAACTCATTAAAACCCCATTTTTGGGCATAAATAATGATAAAAAGTGATAACATGTAAAAACCAATTTATTATTATTTAAATATGTAGTTCAGTCCAATAAAACTACTTTCAACTTGACAGCTCTGCATCCATCATTCTGGTGGGTATGTGGTGGTATTTCATTGTTTTAATTTGCATTTCTGTATCATGAGATTGAACACCCTTTCATATATTTATTAGTTATTTGAATGTTTTCTTTTGTGACATACCTATTCAAATTTTCACTCTGTTTTTTATACATTTTTTAAAAAGTGTATATACTTTTTTTAAAAATTTTTTTAAATTTTTTTTTTTTTTTTTTTTTTTTTTTTTTTTGAGATGGAGTCTCGCTCTGTCGCCCAGGCTGGAGTGCAGTGGCGCGATCTCTGCTCACTGCAAGCTCTGCCTCCTGGTTTAATGCCATTCTCCTGCCTCAGCCTCCCTAGCAGCTGGGACTACAGGTGCCCGCCACCGCGCCCGGCTAATTTTTTTGCATTTTCAGTAGAGACGGGGTTTCACCGCGTCCGCCAGGATGCTCTCGATCTCCTCCTGACCTCATGATCCGCCCACCTCGGCCTCCCAAAGAGCTGGGATTACAGGCGTGAGGCACCGCGCCCGGCCTATATATACATATTTTTAAAAAACATATTTGTGTATACATTTTTTTCAGAATATGTTATTTATGCCTTGCATGATGTATGAATGTCTTTTCAAAGTTTGTAGGTAGCCCCTTCATTCTCCATGCTAATTCTTGATTACTTAAAATTTTATTTATTTTTTAAAAATAACTTTCTTTGTGGTCTATTTGGAAAGCAGTCTTTGTCTACCCTACTTAGGAAAATATTCTTCTCTGTAACCATCTAGAAGTATTATTAGTATGTTGTAGGTGCTCTGAAATATACTAATGGGATATATGGGAAGCAATGAGGATCTCACTATTGTATCATTCATCAAGTTCAGAAGCCCCCAGGTTAACTTTCTTCTTCCTACAGTCTATCATAGTCTTCCTATACTTGTTTGTTGATTATGTCCAGGGTGTTTTAGTTATGCATGGGAGACACATGGAAGGAACAATTTGTCTTGCTAGAACTAGAAATCCTTCAGTATTCCTTAAAATGTTTTTGTTTTGTTTTTCTGATTTATTTGTACCTATGTCACTGAAATATTGAGAGTTATATTTCTTATAAGAGTTGTGTTTTGCTAGTATTCCTTTCTTAATGATATTTATCTCAATATGTGAGTATTTTCTTACATTGAATGTAGTTGCTAAGTAGTAGAATCAGTATACCTGCTTTCTTAGGTTCTGCTGTGATGCATATCAATTTTAGAATTAATTTGCTGGCAATGAATGCAATATGCTAAATGTTGGCATTCACACTTGGTTGGAATTCAAATGATTTATTTTATTTTAATGTAAAGAGATGCAATTAAATGAACATCTATAGTGTGGTGTGAACATTTTGTAAAATAAATCTATATATTTTCCGTAAGAGAGCTACCAATTATTTCTTTTATTTCTACAAAATGTAATCCTGGAAGTCTGTACTTAACTATGGGAGATATCTCATAGATAGGGGAACCTCACCTACTAACAAGCTGAATTATTGAGAGCAGAACAATGCTGAGAACAGATGTTTCAGTATTCATTTTTAAAAACCTTACCATTTCATTTCCATCTGGTCAAAAAAAGGCCACTGAGGACTTGGCTATTGTTTCTCTCCGGAAAGTAGCCACTAAGTATAGAGAATTAGTTAATAAAATGCCATATCACTCAGTAATAGAAAATCAGGTTAATTTTATTAAGAGATAAAAAGCCATTTAATTATGTAATATATCAATGGTAAATGTCATACAGAATCTATTTTATGAAGTGAACACTTTTTATTAATAAAATTCCTGCATGTTAATTCTCAATGCTGGATAATGTTGCTTGACTGCAGTGCCATCTGTTTTCAGATCAATGTACTATAATTGACTGATGGGAATTTTAAAACAGAAAATCCAGCTGTTCTACATTTGTCCTCTTTGACCAAAAGATAAATTATCATATTACACAGCTCCATAATTACTTTCATTTCCACTAGAGTGTGACCTTGTAGATAGTGGTGTCTTCAGTAATCAGATGACACAAGATTGTGTTTATGGAAACTTCATGTTAATAATAGGGTATCACACTACAAAGAAAACAGTGGCATAAATTTAAATCTAAAAGCAGTCCAATTTTAGATCAGTCAAGACTGCTAGAGTCATTAACAACATTTAATACCTGAAATTAATTTGACAGCAAGGGAGGTTTCACCTGCCTTGATGGCAGCATATGCAGTTTACTAAGTATGCCTATAGGACTTGTCTCATGTTCGGTTTTTACCAATATTTATATTAAGCATATGGTATGTTTAAAACTACATGGGAAGTGATTCTTTTTGTCTTCATGAGTACAGTGTATGATTCTTTGAAATAATTTAGATACAAGTAACAAAAGATTTATTTTACTTGATTCATTTACCTATCTGTATACTCAGAATAATATTATATTTGCATTTTTGATATCTCCCTAGATGTGTTATTATTGACTAATTTGAAATTTCAGCTATACGTTTTTAGATTATTTAGATGATAAAATTAGGCACAGTTCAGGATAATACCTCCATGGCAGTATTTTTCCAACAAAGTATACATGCTACTATTAGCAACAAGCACTGCATAATAATATGCTTATATATATAATGACAAAGTGTAAAAAGCAAGTCCATACCATATGAAGTCATACTTTATCCCTGTTCTTTAATTTTTATTTTAATGCACAGAGACTATCAAAGATATTAAAACAATTTCAAAGTTTTTTAAGACAATGCTAATGTTAACATTTTGTATATAAGTGGTTATTTTTGTTATAAGTAATAATGAATATGTACAGAAATATTAGACCACTATAATTTTATATTTGTCATACTTTAATAGGCGTTTTAGTTACACAATTATATTAATACCTTGTAATTATAAAATATCAATACACAAATATAACACATCTTTGCATCTGAAACTGGAAACAACTATATAAAAATGTGATGCATGTTCTGGTTGATGTAAATATTTATAAACATATAGCACAAAAATATTTTTGAAAGGCCTGCTTTTTCCACTCAACAATATAAGATGGCATTTAGTAATTCTAAATGCTTTTGTACAATGTAATTTACTTCTTTATTCAACAAACATTTATTAAGCACTTCTAAAAAACCTAGCTTAGGTATAGGGGTTGCGCTTGTATATAAAACAGTAGACTATGTGTCTCCATTCATGGACCTTATGTTATAATGAGAAGAAACACAGGATACAAATAAATATATAAAGTATCATGTCACGATAAGTGTTGGGAAGAAAAATAAATCCGTAGAAGATGGATACATTTAAGTGGAATGTGTGAGTACATATAGTGTGGTCTCAGAGGAACAATTATATTAGGCACAGTTGAGCAGAGACTTCAGCGAAGTAAGAGGAGGTGAATAAAGCACACAATGGGCAAAAGCATTCCAGGAATAGGCAGTTTTAGTGCTAAGGATCTCAGAGTGCCTTAACTGTTTGCATAGCAAGTGTTACTGAAACACCAGGGTAAAGTCTAGGTCCTGTTGCTTACTACAGAGAAAGCCAATCACTAAAACAAATATTTCCAAGGAAGAAGGCTTTATTTGCATCTCTCAGCTGAGAAAGTGGGAAGTCAGTCTCAATTCCATCTCCTCAACCTACTAAATGTAGGGGTTTATATAGCAAGGAAGAAATGTAACTATATGTGAAAACACAGGAATTTTGGAGCGGTAAGGAAGTGGAGGTGGTCAATAGGAAGCAGGAGGTTGAATAGGCAATCATGATGGGTGAAGAGTATGGCATCTCATTGTCCAAATGTGGTGATCTGCTAAGTTTCAGTTCCTTGATACTATCTGGGATGACTGATGGTTGGTTTCCTGAGAAAGAAATTGAGATAAAACAAATTTGAGTTTCTCAAGTTTCAAGACTGGGAGGGTCAATTGTTTTGTGTCATCAAAAGAAGCCATAAACATCAGTTCTATCAGACAATTATGCTGGTTTTACAAGACCAGTATAGCAAGACAAAGTGATCCAGTGGAATAAGGGAGATGATGCGTTCATCAAAATATCACTGGGCTAAATCATGTAGCAACTGATATATCAAAAGGACTTTCGATTTTATTATAAGTGACACTTTAAGCATTGGAGGCATTGGAACAGAGGAATGTAATAATCAGAATTTTTTAAACAAAAGTACTCTGGGTTGAGAGTAGTAGATTAAGAATAAACCTATAAAGAGGTAAGAAGATAGTTAAGAAAACTAATCATGAGGATATTGCAATAGTTTTGGCAAGTTATGAGGTCCAATTAGGGATCATAGTAATTTGGAACAGAGTGATAGTGGTGAAGAAACTAAAAATTTTCATATTCTAGGGTTTTTTTTCAATGGTAGAGAAATAAATTTGATGATGAGTTGTAGTGAATAAAGGACAGGGAAGAATGAAAGGTAACTTCCAGGTTGGAGGGCTTGAGAAATTCGTATATCTGTTATTCAGCTGCAATTTAATTCCAACTGCATAAGTAGATAAAGTAACTATGTTTATAGAGATGAAAGACATAAGTCTTGAACTAAAGAAGCTTGTAATCTACTCAAGAGATCAAAATACAGCAAAATACCCTGTGTGCGTTTATTCAATTGGATAAAACTGACACAAAAATGTTTTTAATCTCTGATAGAAGCATGTACAAAGAGATGAAATTAAACAAATAGTGGAGAAATCTATCCTAAATTGCAATGAGAAGGTGGGGTGTATTTGTTTCGTATTGTCACTGCAGCAAATTACAACAAACTTAATGACTTAAACAGCACAAACATATTAGCTCTAGAAGTTTTGTTTCTTATTGTATATTTTATATCTGTATTTTACTTCTTTAACATATGGAATTCAGTTATCATAAATCTTTTAATGTACTGATATGCTAATTCTAATATATGTGCCATTCTAAGCCAATTTCAACTGAATGATATTTCTATTAGTTATGAGTTGTATTTTCTACTTCTTTGCATCCTTGATAATTTTAACTGGATGCCAAACACTGAATTTTACCTTGAGGGTTGCTGGATATTTTTGTTTATAAATATTCTTGAGTTTTGTTTGGGGATGGAATCACTTACTTGACCAGAGTTTGGTTTTGTTAGGTGTGCCTGGAACGGTATTCCTTGTAAAGCTAATTCTCTTCCACATTGGCAGCAGTACCCTTCTTTGCACTTGATCACATTCTCTGAGAATCATGTTGTTGTCCTGTTAGCCTGAAGTTAACAGACACTGATCCCAGCTCTGTGGGGCAGATGGGCATGGTTAACTTTAAAACTTTTCAATAGCTTTCCCTGACTTCTTTTAGATTTTGAATACTCATAAACTAATTATACTCAGCTAAATACTTAAGGGAGCCCTTTCCAAATCTCCAGAGCCCTTTTTTCATGTCGTTCTGTCTTTGCCAGTACTCTCTTTTACAGTTCTGCTGACATAGTTTTTATTTTTGCCTCCTCCACTTAGAGAGTCTGCATTGCTCTTCCCTAGTTTTCTCTCATGCTTCACTGTTACAGACCATTCTCAAGGAACTGGCTGGGGCAATAACAGGGTTTTCCCTCTCTTAAAATAATTCAAGGGTGGGGTCAACATGGTCAACTAGAAGCATCAGTGTTCGCAGGCTCCCATCGAAAAAACGAAACAAAAACAAAAACAGAAACATAATAAGCATGTGAATCCTTAACCAGCGACCAAGATATCCAGGTCCTCTCATCAGAACTGACTAGGAGGCTGGTGTGACCCGCTGAGAGAAGGAAGAACAGTGTGGTGCAGTAGCCCACCTGAGAGCACACAGGGCAGGGAAGTCTCCTCCCCCAGAAAAGGGAGGTGGTGAGTGAGGATGCCACCCAGCACGGGAAACCGTACTTTTTCCATGGAACCGTGCAACCCACCTGGGGTTGGGGTGCTACGCCCTGGTGGTGGCGTGGATTCACGAGTGGGATCTTCTGATCCATGGGTTGCATGGTTCCGTGGAAAAAGCAGTTTCCCCAGCTTAGTAGCACCCTCACTTACTGCTTCCCTTGGCTGGGGGTAGGGGGGTACCCCTTCCTCTTGTGACTCTCAGGTGGACTGCCACATCACACTGCTCTTCCTTCTCTCCATGGGTCACAGCAGCCTTCCGGTCAATTTTGATGAGAGAACCTGGATACCTTGGTTGCTGGTGAAGATTCACATGCTTATTATGGTTTTCTCAATGGGAGCCTCTGAATGCCATGACTTCTAGTTGGCCATCTTTGACATAATATTCTTTTCTTGTTTGTTGTTTTCACTCATTTGTTCCTGTTGCCTACTATTTTGCTCTTCTTTGCGTTAACATTCACTGTAATGTCTTGGTGTTTTTTTAGCAATATCATTAGAAATATTGTTCGGAAATGTACAGAAGCTACTACTTACCCAAATAGATTTCTATTCTATACTTTCTCCTTCATCTTCAAGGATATTATTGTATTTCAAGAACTTGCCATTTATCACCTGGATTATTACAATAGTCTCTCAATCCACTCTTTCTTTAACGTACAACAGAAAGCTTTTTTAGCTTTTAGCAACAACAAAAAAATGACTTTTGCAAAGTGCCCAAAATTATTACTCTAACTCTCTGACATAATCATGTCACCTTTTCCATTTAAAACTTTAGTAGTTTCTCCTCAGCAAGATAGTGTATATAACCCCCAAAAAATATAGCTCTAACAAGCTCTTCAATGTTCATATGTTAGTAATATTCATCGTCCATTCATAATGAAGATTTAAGTTTTAGAGAAGTTTCATTTTACCACATACCTGCCCAAATTCTTATCTTCTGCCCACTGCTTGGTTATTTTTTCCTATGCATCATTCAAAACAAATACACTTGGTGAAAAATGTAATTTCATCTGTCAAATATTATGCAGAATAATTTAGTTCTTCTATGCAATTATATGAGACATTTTCTTACTCTATTACGTCCTTTTATAAATTTCAAAATCTAGTACAATATCTAGTTTGTCTACCTCTAATATTGTTTGCTCCTCAAAAGCAGAGAAAATATTATGTTTATTATTGGTCGGATAAAGCCTAGTATACTATCTAAAACTGGAAGCTTTCAATACATGTAACTTGCTTACATTTTTAAAATTAAATAGTCATTTACTTATCAAAAGATCTCTAGGTGAGATATTTTATACTAGCAGAATTATTTAGAAGCCAAGATAGCCTAGATTTCCTCCAATCTGAGGCACCATCACCTTACAATAAAGTTTTTGGAAGAAAGAAACAAAAAGACAAAATTTATAAAACTCCAAATAATTACATATATTTATAGCTTTGTAACCGACACATCTATTTTTATCATTGATTTTTCCCAAGGCGTACAATAATCAAACTCAAAGTCAAGGACAAAGAGATGATATTGAAAGCAGCAAGATAAAAGAATCAACTAACATATAAAAGAATCCCAGTTCACCTGGAAACAAGTTCTCAATGGAAACCATACAGGCCATGAGGGAGTTTGTGATTGCTGGGTCAAATGGTATTTTTGGTTCTAGATCCTTGAGGAATTGCCACACTGTCTTCCACAATGGTTGAACTAATTTACACTCCCACCAACAGTGTAGAAGCGTCCCTATTTTTTCGCATCCTTGCCAACATCTGTTCTTCTATTTTCTAAAAGAGTTTGTATAGATTAGTATTGGTTTTTAATTTAATATTACATAGAATTTGCATGTGAATTCCTCAAGGCTTAAAGTTTTCTTTGTGAGAAACTTTTTGTTTACAAATTCAGTTCTTCTAAATATAAGTCTATTAAGACTTTCTGTTTCCTTTTGAGGTATATTTGATAACATTTCTCTTTCAAGGCATTTTTCCACTTTATCTAACTTTTCAAATCCTTGGGAGTAAAATTCTAATACATATACCTGTATTTGTATATATACATTCCTTTTTTTAAATTTCTATTATCTGTGGAATAAGTATTTATGTAGTATTTTTCTCTTCTTACCTATACAATATGTAGTGATGACCCCTTTCTCATTTCTGATATAGATAATTTGTGTTCTCCCTCTTTCTCTCTGAGTCTACGTATGGGTTTATCAATGCTACTGACTTTTACAGAACATCTTTTTCAGTGTTTTATTCATATTGTCTTCTTTTTTCATTTAATTTATTTTCACTCCTATCTATTCTTTCTTTCTACATATTTTGATAATATTTTTACTTTTTTTTAGCTTCTAATGATTGAAGCCTGTATTCTTGATTTTAAATATTTCTTTCTTTCTTAATATACATCTTTAAAGCTATACATTTTCTTCTAAGTATAGCTTTATATGTCCCCCCAAAATTGGTAAGTTGTGCTTTCATTATTATTGAAATTTAAGTATTTTTAAATATCCTTTGTAACTTCTTTAACACATTAGCTGTTTAGAATTAAGTTGTTTTATTTCTGGATATTTACTGCTTTTGGAGATGCTTTATTGATGTTATTTTAATCTATTTACACTCTGATCACACAGTATATGTTTGAGATTTTAATCTACTGAAATCTTTTTCTTCATGTCAATTTTACAAGAAAATTTAGGATATATGTTATTCAGTAAGTATGAAAAGGAATTGAGTTAAAGGAATTGAGTTATGTTTATTCAGTGAAACAATTTCCACCAAGCCTACTCAGAAAAATTGAGTGGTGTCAGTTTAATGGTTTACTATGCTCTGTATTTTATGTAGTAAGGAAGGTCGCTTTCTGCCAGGCCAAGAAACTTAACAGTTTTGTGGGACCTCAGAGAAAGGGAGATATGCAGCCTCATTTATAAGTAGTATAAGTGAAATCTAGTGGAGACAATCTTGTTGGGTTAGACTTCTTAATCTCAAAAGAAAAAGAAAAAGAGCAAAGAATGATAGTAATAATATAAAAAAGATCCCTGGTGTGAGACAAGTTATCTAAAATACATCCCTATATCACTTATAAAAGTTCCTAAGAGAAGTTAATTCTTTGGCCTTAGTAGTTGCTAAACTCTATAAAGACATAAAGGCATGCATATGTTAAAACCTCTTGTTGCACCTCTTAAAAAAAGAATAAAATATAGTTTTATTCTGTTTGTTTATTCTATAACAGGAAATGCCTGTTGTAAACAGTTGTACCATTCATTCACCACTGTCACTCTTTTTTGTGACCAAGAATAATCTTTGGAGATTATTTATGATCACAAGAACCACTGTTAGGAAAAAATGCTCAAAAATTGGTAATAGAGAAAAAAATTACTGTGTGTTCCTTCAGAGTCTGGTAGATATATCTAGCAGGCCCATCTATGATTATTTGATTCTTTGTAAGTGTGGATATCTTTGATTTACTCTTTAGTACTGATTAATGCATTTTACAATGCTATAAGGATAGATGTTATCTTGTAGAGAACTGGAATTTATGCAAATGGATTTTACTCAAAGAAAGCAAACTAATTTTTTCTTGTAGAGATATTAATAGTTTCTGGGCTTTGTCCAGTATAGTAGATTACAAGCTCAAATCTATGGTTTTCTTTTGAATTGTAAATTGGAAACCTTACTCAAATATTCTTTCCTTTAACTACTATGTATGCTTCCCTCAATTTATTTTCCTTTGAAGCAAATTTACCATCCTGCTTGTTTCCTTATTAGTTAATAAAGTTTTTGGCAAAGTTTATTCTAAAAAAACAAAAAGTATGCTATTTGATAAACAACATTTAGAGAATCCTAAAACAAACTCAGAAGAAAACAATAATGAATAGATTTTAGGCAAATGAAAAAAAGTTTAATTTTACTAGCTAACAAACTATCAGAATAAGTTTTACTTCTTGAACATTGTGCTTAAAAGCAAACCTTTTTAAAAGAAAATACTTAATGTTAATAATTGCTATTTTGGATGTCTTGTTTTGGAAACTTATTTTCAATTGCTTTCTGCAGTTTCCAAATTTTCTATTATAAAAATCTGTTCTTTACATAATCAGAAAATGTTTTAAGTAAAATATAGGTAGAAAATGGCCTTTGGAACATAATGGAAGTTCTATTTATCTTTGAGATTTTTTTCCTGTGATATTATATATTTATTTAAAAACAGTATAAAAGAATTTATCCGTTTCTTCTAGATTTTCAAATTTGTTGGCATATAGTTCATACATTTAAAAAATAATTCTTTAAGGCCGGGCATAGTGGCTCACATCTGTAATCCCAACACTTTGGGAGGCTGAAGCAGGTAGATCACCTGAGGTCAGGAGTTTGAGACCAGCCTGGCCAATATGGAGAAACTCTGTCTCTACTAAACACGTGCACGTGCACACACACACACACACACACACACTAACCAGGCATGGTGGCAGAGCCTATAAGCCCAGCTACTCAGGAGGCTGAAGCAGGAGAATTTTTGAACCCGGGAGGCGGAGGTTACAGTGAGCCGAGATCGCACCATTGCATTCCAGCCTGGGCAACAAAAGTGAAACTCCGCCTCAAATAATAATAATCATAATAGTAATAATAATTCTTTAAAAAATAAAGAAGCAATGTAGAGAAGTAAGCTAAGTCTACAGTTTATAGGAATTACAAGGAAATCCTCCTATAAATACTAGTGACCAGACTTTTATTGAAGTTTTATTGTCATGGTGGACAACTGGGAAACTTAAGAGTGAAGATGATTGATCAAAAGTTAAAGGAAGACACTCTCTGTGAAGATTTTATAGTTTCCAGTTTGATATTATGGAATACTTTAAGTAAATACTGTCTTAAATGGATTGTCACAGTCAGCTACTTTATTATAGCCATGTGGTTGCATCGATGCCATTTTACAGACAAAGAGACTGCAGGTTACAACCTGTGCTAAGAACATATAGTAAGTGAGTGGCCGATTAGTTTCCACACGTTTTACAAAAAAATTTACTTATTCTTATATAATGTTAATTTTCATTTGCCTTTGAATAAAATGGAAATATGTTTACAGTTACATCTGATTTCAAATGGAAGCTATATATTGCATGATTTCTGTACCCTTTAGTTGCCTATCAAGTCTCTAGTGAAATCTAGGTTACTTATGAAATTCCTGTAAACAATGGCTACCATCCCCACCTGGCTTTGGCAACCTGTTGGTTACATAAGGTAGGGCAGGGTGTGAAACCAACTGTTTTGCTGCTGCTGTCAGGAGAGGCTTATCTAATTTGGAGAAGTATGACTTGAAGTGTTGATCTTAGTGGCAAGCAAACAGGAGGGCTACTGACCCTGCCAGCTAGGGTTGTTCTATTGGCTCAAACAGTAGACCAAAGGACTAGCTGAGGAATTTAAGAGGCAGTTCTAGGAGTGAGATAGGTGCAGAGAAATGGATAAGTCACGCCCATATCCTGGATCGATCAGAAACTGTGCATATGCACAGAAGAGACTTGAGGAGACGCAAGCAGCCCACTCATTTTGGGTCAACAGAGGCTGTGTGTACAAAGATGTGACGGAGCTCTATGAGAAACGAAAGCTCATGGAAAATTGAAAATGACCTATAAATATTTTCTCCAAATTATTTAGAGTGAAATATTTTTATGATGTGTATGGCTATTCCAATATTGGGTTGAGAATATTTTGCCTCCCCAACAGGTTACATGTGGAATGATTGGCTATGAAACAGCCAATCCTTACTAAGAAGTTACCTGTTTTTCCTTGACTTGAAATAAAAGTGATATGTGT
Organism: Theropithecus gelada; assembly: GCF_003255815.1. Lineage (NCBI taxonomy): Eukaryota > Metazoa > Chordata > Mammalia > Primates > Cercopithecidae > Theropithecus > Theropithecus gelada. The sequence goes on along the minus strand of NC_037680.1, from coordinate 62,136,334 downwards.
GACTAATTAATTATATATAACAAAAATGTATCCATTATATATTAAAATAATTGTAATCCATACAAAAACGTTAGTTTCGCTTACTTAGCTTTAACTTTTTGTGTTACATTTTAAACATTTATGGAAGAATGACATTTTCCTTGGTAGATAGCCCCAAAACTGCTGCTCACAATGTCTTCATTAACTCTGACAAGAGAGGAAATGCCTGTTGTAAATAGTTGTACCATTCAATCATTACTGTTTTGAGTATCTATTTTAAAGGTCATCTCTGATTTAAATTGAGGCTACAGATCACTGACTTTAAAGAACAAGTCCTTGGGACTGGAAGAACCCAGGAAGTGTCAAGAATCAGTAATAGAGAAAGTAGCCAATTACCACACTGGTTAGATCGCAAGCAATTTGAAAATGAAAATAATGTATTTTGACATTTACATTTGTGCTATTTTTCTAGAGCCCAGGAGAGTGCTTTCCCAATAATTCAGAATTAAAGTATAATTAGTGTAGTAGGAGCTATGCTATGTATGAGTAACAAAAATAGCTGTAAAGAAAAGGGAAATAGGCAAATAAGTCATCAAACTTGATAACAACATAGAATTAGAAATAATAGAGATGTACATATGGAAATGGATAAATTGTGGAAAAAATCTTATTCCAATTCTGAATTCAGTTTTGTCTTTCATTCAGTTTTGAATTTGTTTCATTCAGTTTTGTCCTTGATATAAATCTGTACTTGACATTCATCTGTTTTTTCCACTTAAAGGTTTTTCACTTTTACTCTTCCTGCACAATTTTTAACCTACCTTCTAAGACTCAGCTCAAGGTAAAAAATGCAAAATTGAGAATAAAGCTGACTAAAGTAATAAAATGAACTTTTTGCTATAACTTTCTAGTTCAAATAAAGTTTGTTTTTTGACATAAAACAATGTATGAAAAGAAATCCAATATTAAAAAAATAAAAACAATGTATTAAAAACATCAGTATTAGAAAATTTATAATTAATTGTTTAAAATTTTGAAGAACCATCCTCAGTGAGTAGATATATATGTAGATAATTTTTGATTTCTACAAAGATGAGAAAGTGAGTTGCTATATTTCATCATTTAAAATCCCTTGTAGAAAAAGAATGATAGAATAACAACAATAAACTTAAACTGAAATTCAAAATCAGAATTAATTATATCAGGGTCAAAAGTTTGCAAAACTTTTGCAATAACTCATCTTGCATTGTCATTTAATGTTTATTATTTCCTCACTTTTATACTTTTTTTTTCAAAGCACAATAAAGGCAATGCAGTTTAACTTTAGGAAAACTGTCAATCTTATGAAATGATTACTTAAAAATGATTCAAATGTTGCTGAGATCTAAATGCAGAAATTTTACCACCTCTTTATGTCTATTTGCATATGTAGGATAGGTGGATCTAAACCAATATCATGGGGTTATTTGATTTTCATTTCTGTTATGTAAATATTTTACCAGGATTTTTTAAAATAAGCTTCATTATTTTTGTATTTCAATATGAAATTACCGTGATAGCATATTAAAAGTGATAAAATAGGAAAATAAAATTAAATACAACAGAAACGTAGTAGACAGTGAAAAATACTGTGACAAAAAACTACATGCTTTTTCCATAAACATACATTGCATAAGAGGAAAAATGACATATATTTTTCTTAATCTGGGTCAAATCATAGACTGCTACCATCAGCATATCACTTTCAATATTTGTCTGAATCATCATGGTGATTTCTCAACTAACTGTTTGTGAATGGCATGCCCTCCTGTGGCACACAGTTGAGGAACGCTAGATGAATATTAACTATGATGTTTAAAAAGTTGTAAGAGCAGAAGCAAGGTTTGTCAGTTTGTCAGCACACTAGTATAACAACCTTTCCTTCGTCAAGACGGATCAAATAATGAAATTTAGCAAGAAGTGCTGTACAAATCCCCAAACTGTCAACCATTTGTGCTGTGAGCTAATGAAAAAACATGTAAGCTGATCTTGATATGCTTGGAAGAAGAAATGCCAAAAAAAAATCACTGTTGCAATTACTCTCCTGTTAATGACAAATGGATCATTGGTTTATAGATAACAAAATGTAGGCCAGAAAACTAAGGTAATTAGATGAATGTACTGGGGAAGGATTTAAGACTATACTTTGGATATGACTGTGTATTTTTAACTAAAAAGTTATGTTTATTGATAGGACAAGTGTAAACAATATTTGAAGAGATTTATAAGGACTTTAAACTTCAACTAATATTATTGCTGTAATGTTTTCTCAGGTAGATTTTATCAAAGGAAATATGTAGACACTAGTCTTTAATTATGAGTCAAAAGCATTTCACTACATAGCAGAATATGCCAAATGACATTATGTTAATCTGTCAGGGAGGCCTCAACAGTCATATATTGCACATATATAATGCAAACAGTAACCGTAATATAAATTTGTCATTAAATTTCGACAATATTTCTCCCATATTACAGTGAAATAGGATCATGTCTTCTATGGAATCTACTTTGTATAATTATACTTTAAGTCTCCCATAATTTGTGTTATGGCACTAAACATTGAAAATCAAAATGTAGCTTTGTGCGATTATTATCAACAATCTTACTTTACAAAAGAATTTGCTGACATAGGATTTAATTATTTATGAGTGCAGTGTTGTTAGAACAATGCCTGTTTAAAAAAGGTTTTATGTAAGACTTTAAATTCATTTTTTTTCTTTTCAGATCCCATCAATTGTTTTTACTGCATTTATGAAGAGCTTTAGTGGTCTAAGTGATTTTGACTATTCTATTAAATCACTATACTTCTTAAAGATTGCAGTCCCTAATGCTTCTTCCACATCGGTTTTGTTGACCCTCATGGATGTCACCTCTCTTAGGTTCTATCCCATTTTCTCATTGGTTTACTTATTTTTCAAACGTGTATTTTAAAACAATTTCCTAATAAAGGTTATGCAGGTAATACATTTTTCAATCCCAAAACTTTATTTCACCATCACACTTGAATGTTAATTTACCTCAGAATTCTAAGGTTAAAATAATTTTATTTTTTAAATTTAAGTGTTATTCAGAGAACCCTCTCCATATAAATGCACGTTTCCTCTAGTTGTGATTAATTTTCTCGTATTTTCTATTTAAAATTTTATTTAACTCCATTTTCTTTATTCTCTTTTTTTGAGTAGATCTTCTGTCTTTTAAATTTTCTTTCATAGTATATGTGCTTTTTGTGAATTCTGTGATATTTTTAAAAATTTTACACTCTGGACATTTATTTTTTGAACTTAAGCAACAATTAGTAATACTCAAATGTATTGTGTTCTATTTCTAGCTTATTATTATAGAATTCTGGCTTTTTATGTTTTCAGTATCTTCTTTAAAATGCCAGATTACAAAAAAAAATAAAAATAAAATGTCAAATAAATTTCTTTTAAATTTCACTCTGTTGTCAAAGTATCTCTCTCATTGATGTCAAGCTTTCTTATCTTTTACTATATATACATATAATATATATATTTTTACTATATATAATATATTTTTACTATATATATTATATATTCTTACTATATATACATATTATATTTTGTATATATATATATGTGTATATATATATTTTTTTAGATGGAATTTCCCTCTTGTTGCCCAGGTTGGAGTGCAATGGTGCGATTTTGGTTAACTGCAACCTCCGCCTCCCGGGTTCAAGCCATTCTCCTGCCTTAGTCTCCTGAGTAGCTGGGATTACAGGCATGGGCCACCACACCAGGCTAATTTTGTATTTGTAGTAGAGATGGTGTTTCTCCATGTTGGTCAGACTGGTCTCTAACTCCTGACCTCAGGTGATCCGCCCACCTTGGCCTCCCAAAGTGCTGGGGTTACAGGTGTGAGCTCACGCCTGGCTGTTTTTTACTGTATTTTTTATCTTTTATTTTGTATATTCTCTCAGATATATAATGATTATTTTTATATAAATATAATGAGATAATAAACAGTTTGTAGTTCTATGAATGTGTCGGGAAGGTTGATCAAAGTACTTGTCTTCTTTATAAGCTGCTGAAGGAATCAACTTTTATACTGTGAGATTTGGGGACATTCATATACACATTTATTTCCACTATATCATTAATGTTATTATTTTTAGTCAGATTTCACAGAGCGTCATTCAAGTTATTTTGATGATAATCCTCAAACACTGAGTCTAAAACAAGGGTCAATGTGCTATGACTGACAGGCCAAATCTGGCCAGGCTAACACCTGTTTTTGTTTATAATTGCTTTCACACTGCTATGACAGAGTTGGGTACTTGTGACACAAGACTATGTGACCCACAAAACCTAAAATGTTTACTATCTTGCCTTTTATTTATGTCAATCCCTGGCCTAAGAATAAAAATGCCCCAGTGCTTTGCTTTCTCTGCATAGTATATAAAGGATAAATGTAATGTGAAACAGTGTTTCACTGATTAGAGACTGAGCTAGCCCTATTTTCCACACCCATGTTTTATCTAATTTTCTCTTCTTTGATTATCCTTGTTCTAAGCAAACTGGGTTTTCAGGGCAGATTAATTTACTTATTACTTAAAATTGTCTTAGTGTTGTCTAGGTTGATTTTATCCTTGTATTCTCCAAGTTTAGTGTTCATAAGCTATGACAGAAACCTCTGGAAACACAGCATGGATTAGGGCCCCTTCATATTGCCTCATGGACTTGGTAGACAAGAGGAACTCACAGAAAACTACTGACGCTCCTGCTACTTGTTGTTCCAAGAGAAATAAAGCCATTTGTCTCTGACCCAAGAGCCGAGTTTTCTGTAAGCATGCATAAAACAGTAACTAGATAACATAACTTTTAAAATGTTTTTTGCTTGGTCAGTTGTGGTGAAGAGGATGGGATGTTGACAAATGGCTTTCTGGAAGAGAAAAGGCAACTTATCTCACAGTGCAGATGAGGAGATAGAAGAAGACGCCCTACGATTTGGCAGTGAACGTTCTCACTCACATGGTGTGTAGGATAATATCCCCCACTTCCCCACCTTTTGATGAGACTGAACATCAAGACTAAACATTGAATCAAGTCACCAAATAAACAGTGCTTTAGTTGTTTCTCAGTCTCTTCTAGGTAGGAGAAAGAAGGTCTATTTTCATGACAGTGGATCAGCAAGCTGCACATTCTCACTTGAAAGGTATTATGGCTGTGGTTGCTGAATCAAGGGGTACTCAAAGGTGTAACACATGATATAAGAAACAGTCCTCGCTACATGATATAAGGTTTGGGGTGTTCCAAAAACATTGTAAATCATTTGATTGAAGGCTGTGCTGCTGGAAACCAAAAGCAAAAGCAAACCCTTGTTTAGTGGTGTAGAACTGATCTCTCCTTCCGCACACCCACTTATTTTTGTTTTGTTTGTTTTCCGATTCCACATGAAATGTGAACTTTATGAGGTCAGGGATCGGTGCCTGTTATATTCACTGCTGTATTTTTAGGACCTGAAATGATATCTGAAACAAAGTAATTGTGTCTATATGTTTTCTGAATGAATCAAAATAGTGTGCTGCATAAAAAACAACTGTTAACTTATAACAACATGGCATACAAGACCAATGTGAAAACTACTTACTCACTGCTTCTTTCCCTTTTCCTACCATGCTACACATACCAAACATTATGCCTATTTCAAAACATTAATTATTTTATGTGCATTGCCAAGAAACAAAATTGTTAATACTAGGACAAAAGGAAAGAGGACTAACACTTAGAGTAATGAGTAGGAGTGAATGATAAAGGAGGTCCTGAGATTATTATATAACAGATGTAAGGGTAAGTGTGAGTAAGCATTTGGGGTTTGTGTTTAAGATCTATATGAAGAAGAAACTCAAATATAGATATCCTATGTATTTATATGATTGGAAGTAAGTCTGCTACTCAAAGTAAATTGTACCAAAATCTCTCAAAATATGGACTATTTGAACCAGTGTTAGAAAGGGGTCATGTACAAGAAAATGGAACCCCACTCTTTCATTGTGCATAGAAGTGAGAAGTTCACAGTCATTGTGTTGTGCCAGGATGTTATGTTGAAAAGGCATAAACACTGGTTCAGGACCAGTAAAATTAACTGAATCCACGCAGAGGAAAATACACTATTGCTTGTGGGAATATACTCAAAATGTAGGGTACATAGACCTCCTAAGGTAAATTAAACTCCCCTCAACTGAAGATGAACTCACAGTAAAAAAAAAAAAAAAAAAAAAATGTGAGAAAATAAGTTATCCAACAAAAAATATGTAATGTGAGTATACCCTGAAAGAAAAATTAAAGTAAATTTTCATACCCCAAAATAACAAAATACTAAAGAAAGAGCAAGACAATATGAAAAAAGGCCACTTGTATTTAGAAAATAAATTATGGGAATAAAATATATATAGAAGTTATTGTTCAACTTGTGGTTGAGTAATACTGCCAAAGAAATAATTAATATATTGGAATTTAAGTGTGGGGATTTAGCCTATAATGAAGAAATAAGAAATAGAAATAAGGGAAGCAAGAAAGGAAGGCAAGAAGGAAGGAAGGAGGGAAGGAAGGAAGGAAGGAAGGAAGAAAGGAAGGAAGGAAGAAAGGAGGGAAGGAGGGAAGGAAAGGAAGGAAGGAAGGAAGGAGGGAAGGAAAGGAAGGGAAGGGAAGGGAAGGAAAGAGGGAGGTAAGGGAGGGAACGAGGGAGGGAGGGAGGGAGGGAAGGAAGGAAGGAGGGAAGGAAGGAAGGAAGGAAGGAAGGAAGGAAGGAAGGAAGAGAAGATAAGTATTGTTTAAAAGTCATGAACGGCAAAACAGGAAGACCCAGCATTTGTTTGAAAAAAAAAAAGAAGCCCAGGCATTGTGGTGGCTCACACCTGTAATCCCAGCAATTTGAGAGGCTGAGGCAGGAGGATTGTTTGAGCCCAGGAGCTTGAGACCATCCTGAGTAACATAGCAAGACCCTGTCTCTATCAACAAAAACAAAAACCATACAAACAAAAAAATTAATAAGAAGAAAATCAGAGATTTAGGGAAGGGGGCAAGGGCACAGCTCAATATTCATGGAATTAATATTGTTAAAAATAACAAAAATGAGAATATGACTTCTCAGAAGCAAGCTACAGAGCATCAAGCAGCATAGATAGAACTATTCCTTTCTTTCTTTCTTTTTTTTTTTATACATTAAGTTCTAGGGTACATGTGCACAACGTGCAGGTTTGTTACATATGTATACTTGTGCCATGTTGGTGTGCTGCACCCATCAACTCATCAGCATCCATCAACTCGTCATTTACATCAGGTATAATTGGGAGATAGAACTATTTCTGTACTTATTCGCATTTTAGTGCATCTACAAAATGTAAAAGCAAATAGAAAATACAAGCAGTTGTCAGGAAAAAACACATATTGCTTACAAAGATATCACACTTAAAATTATAGCGTGCTTTACATCAGTCATAAAATGTAATAGCAGAAATTTGTCAACATTTCGGACCTAGATAAATTCAAATTGAAAATTTAAGATAAATATATTTTGGACATATATGTAAATTTAACCTAAAAGATATATGAAATAATAAACTTCAAAAAAATGTCAACACTAACCAGGAGGTCATTACAAATATGAGTAAGACTATCATTAAATTTAATTGCATATTGAATATAAACAATGTTAGTAATCATTATGATTAATGAGGGATCGTTTTGAGAAAAAAGACTGGACTTCATTTGTAGAACACCATAAGAGAAAGTTGCAGAAGATAGAGCAGGGCAGGAAGAAAATGAAATTTTTAAGTTCAATTGAACTTAATCTGCTGAAATGGATAGTGATATCTAAGTCTACAAGTAAAATTTGAAAGATGATTGCTAAATCCATAAAAAATAATCTTCACTGCAGGAAAGGAAATAAAGAAAACAGAATAATCCCAGAGAAATAAGAAAATAAATTTTAAATTGCCCCCCCCCAAAGAGTGTCATATATAGAATGCAAAACATAAAACAGAATAAAGCCCAACATACGCTGTTTACATGAAGCATATTTACTGCTAGATGACACGCCAAGATTGAAAATAAACAATGAGAAAAGATACATCAGGAAAACGTAACTAAAATATAGGTTGTTTGCTCTTGTTTCTGTTAACTGAGTTTGAATACAGATGCTCCTTGACTTACAATGGAGGTATGTACTGATAAACTCTTTGTAAGTTGAAAGTATCATACATCAAAAATATATTTAATATACCTAATCTACCAAACATCATAACTTAACCTATTGTACTTTAAACATGCTCAGAACACTTACGATAGCCTACAGTTGGGCAAAATAATGTAACATGAATCCTATTTTTAAATGAAGCATTGAATATCTCATACAATTTATTGAATACTGTACTCAAAGTAAAAAACAGAACGGTTGTATAGGTACTTGAAAAAACAGTTTCTACTAAAAGCATGTCACTTTTGCAATGTCATAAAGTAAAAAAAATTTAAGCTGAACCATTGTAAGTAGGGGCCTTACTTTTCATCAGTCACTAGAGCAAAAATGGTAATGTTATTCACTGCATAATAAAAAAGGTAACCTTATTAGAATATATATAACAATACTGAATTTGTAAACCCCGAATTACCTAATAATATATAATTTAAAACTCTCTTAGTCTGCTTGTGCTGCTTAAACAAAATACCATACTAGAGAGCTTATACACAACAGAAATTTATTTCTCACAGTTCTGGAAGCTGAGAAGTTCAAGATCAAGGTACCAATAGATTTGGTGTCTGGTGAGGTCTTCTTGTTTCGTAGAACGGCCTTCTTTCTCCGTCTTCAAAGCAGCTCTCTGGGGCATCGTTTATATGGGCATAAACACCATTCACAAGGACTTGGTCCTTATAACCTAATAACTTCCCAAAAGCCCTACTTCATAGTACCATCACATCGGTGATTAGATTTTGACATAAGAATTTGAGGGAATAGACAAAAAAATTCAGATTATAGCAGTAACTACTCTTAAATAAAATCTATATTCAATTCATAAAGCTACTGTGACATACTAGCTAAAATATGAAAAGTCTTCATGGAAAACTAAAATTATAAAACAATCTAAAAAATGTGAAAATCCCAAATAGAGCATTAACAAGTAGAATAGTAAACATCACAAAAAGTATAGCTTGATTAAGAATTTAAATTAAGGCTTAAGATAGTAACTTCATGAATGTAATTCTTTAACAATAATATAAGGAAAAAATATTTTACAAATACATGTCACAGGAAATACATCTGATTAAATTCACATCTTAGTACAATAATTGAGCCATAAAACATATTAAAATGGTATAACTGTGATGAAACTTGTGAATTTCATTTAAGTTTTCAAATATATCTAATAATACCTGCTTTACTAATTATAGAATAACAAACTGGTTTTAAAATAGCATCATTACTGGTTTTATTCAACCAAGTACCTAAAAAAGTAATTACTTCTGTTATTTGGAATATTATATTAATGATTTAAAAAGGGTACAGTATATATCCTTGAATTTAACAAATGTTTGCTTTTTGTTTGTTTGTGTGCCTGGTTATGTAGAAACACAACATTATAGATATGTTTAGCCAAAGACTATGTTATAGCATTTGAATATACTCTGTTATTTATTTATTATATTGACATAATGATGCACAAAGGGCATTTAACAAAAAGATAGAAAGTAAATTTCAAATGCTATCTTTTAGAAGAAATAACTTCAAGTAGTAAAGTTTTGCAGTTTACATAATACATTATAATGCTTAACCCAAGACAAAATGGATTTTTAATATTCTATGAGAAATTTTCAGCTCATAGTTATTCTTTTTCACAAATTAACACGGCTACTATAGTTAAATAGTATCAATGTGAAATGTGAATTCAAATGTTTAATATCAGGTTTAAAACTCAAATCTGAGTTTTACATTTTAACTGATCCTAAATAGAATTGTTTTCTTTAAGTGCTTAACCATGCTTTAGTAAGAGTTTTATTATTTTATTTAAAAATGTATATTTTATTTTTTAATTGACAGATAAAATTGTATATGTTTATTGTGTACCACAAGATGTTTTTAAATATGTATACATTGTGGAATGGTTAAATCAAGTTAATTAACACATGTATTAACTCACAGATTTTTGTGGTGAGAACACTTACCATACATTCTCTTAGCATTTTTCAAGAATACACATATTGTTATTAATATAGTAATTATGTCGTTCAGTAGGTCTGTTAAAGTTTTTCCTCCTGTCTAACCGAAGTTTTGTAACTTTTGACCAGCATCTCCCCAGTCCTGTCCCCCATGACTGACTCTGCCCCTGAGGTCCCCATTTTACTCTGTTTCTACAAGTTCAGTATTTTTAGATTTCATATATATGTGAGATCATCTGAAGTAAGGTAAGTGAAGTAAGTTGTGAGATCAACTTACTTCACTTAGCATAATTCTCTTAAGGTTCATCCATGTTGTCAAAAATAGCAATGTCCTCGTTTTTCTAAGGCTGAATACTATATATACAAAATAATTCTTTTTCCATTATTGTAAATAATGGTACATTTCTTCCCTTTTCTTGAAAGATATTGTACTTTTCCAGTCAAGTAGATCTATAGTTTTGTCCTGTAAAATCTAAGAAGGTCATTAGACTTCCTTTCATCTGTCCTTCCTTCTCTGTCTCCTTAGCTCAAACTGGCAGTGTCTCTGCTGGCATATTCCCATTCCTATTTCTAGATTCTATTGAGATGATTGATTTAGTTCATGAGACACACCTATGACCACTTTATGGAATTTTTTTTCCAATTGTACTCTTAGTATTCTCTTCAGAGAAATGAGAAAATATTAAGAAAATGAGAAATGTATTTGGACAGGCTGAGAATTTTTAATATCTGCAAGTTCTGTTTTTTCTTTTGCTTAGTAATTTCTTCTTCATCCCTCTCTTTCTTTGCATTTTCTTATAAACAATCAGGAGGAACTAAGTCACTCCTTCAACACTTTATTTAGAAATATCCCCAGCTAAATATCTATATTCATTGCTTGCAAGTTCTACCTTACATGAAATCTAGAATACAAACACAATTTATCTAAGTTACTTGTCACTTTATAATAAGTATCACCTTCCTTCAAGTTTCTGATAACATATTCTTTATTTCCATCTCATGTTTTGCATAATGGCCCTTAACATCCATAGATGTTAAATAGAATCAGATATTCTGTTCATATATTCTGTAAGCAGATGGAAGCCTTTTCTTTCTAGCTTCCCTCTTTACTTTCTGAGCCCTCAGAAAGTACAATAAATATTGTATTATTCATCACAATAATCACATTGGGATATTCATCACCTCAAGCATTTATCATTTCTTTTTGTTACAAACATTCTAATCATCCTATCTTAGTTATTTATAAATGTACAATAAACCATTTTTGACTGCAGTTGCCCTGTTGTGCTATCAAACACTAGATCTCAAACTATTTAGTGAAGTGATGTCCTATGGTAACTTTAAAAGACTATATTTAAGAAATACTTTTGAATCTGTGACATAAACATCATTTATAGGATAAGTCTCTTAAAATGAGGTATTTTTAGATAGTAACTTAATTGCAAGTAGGTTTTCAAATAGTACAACTCTTATTTACATCTTCCGTGATTCATGTTACCAGGAGATAAAAATCTATTCAATTATTTTGTTGAAAGCAAAAGAAATTTCTCTCAAATAACCCAAGATGTTGATGACTGTAACAAATATAAATTTGAGGACCGATTATTTATTATTTGAAACTATTTTTGGTCATGTACCATATGCTGGGAACTCAATGAATTACCAATGATACAAAGATTAATAATATGTGTTGGCTAAAATCAAGTGAACAAACATATATAAGAAATAATCTGGCATCAGGGATCCTATGAAGGTGGCAAAACATATGAAATAAACAAAATAAGACTGCATTCAAAGCTGCCCTGTAGAGGTTACTGAGGGATTTGTACATAATGTTGCAGATGAGTCGACGATCAAATAAAGCAATAGTCCCCAATCTTTTTGGCACCAGAGACTGGTTTCATGGAAGACAATATTTACACGGATGGGGGTGGGGTGGGGGGAGAAAGTTTCGTCTCAGATTATCAGGCATTAGATGGATTCCGATAAGGAGAACACATGATCGTTCCCTCACATGTGCAGTTCACAATAGGGTTCATGCTCCTATGAGAATCTAATGCCTGATGATCCGATAGTAGACAGAGCTCCGGTGGTAATGCTTACTCACTCATTGCTTATCTCTTGCTGTGCTGCCTGGTTCCTCACAGGCCATGTACCAGTATCGGCCCCCAGCCAGGGAGGTGCAGACCCTTGATATAAAGTAAAGATGAAAGTTCTTTAAGTAGAAACACACACCACCACCACCACCACCATCACCACCACCACCACCACCACCACCACCACTACCACCACCATACTTAAACAAGACTTCTACTTTTGTCTGGGGCAAAACAGATTATAATGGACTAATCTTCTTTCTGAAATAATTATAAATAAATAGAATATTAACACTGCTGAAATACCCTTGAAAGGCAGTAACAGAGCACCAATTTAGGCAGGAGTTGAGGGATTACAATACTTAAGAAAAGAGAAAGATAAAAAAGGCCACACTCATCTTGGATTTTTTTGCTTAGAACAATTTTTTACAGTTCCAAGTTTTCTGAAAAAGAGTTCAAGAATTAGAAAGCAATATTTTTGCACTGAGGAGGCTGAGATTGGAGCTTGAGCTGAAAAGCTGTAGGACCTCAGAGAATTGTGCTACAAGATCTTCAAAATATACCTCCCCATTTTTTTTTTTTTTTTTGGCTGATTCATAAACTGCCCATGCAGAGGGGAGATCCTTAAAAGCATAGCAGAAAATAGTAGCTGAGAGGCTAAATACTATATGATGTGGTTAGGTTTTGTGTACAGATCCAAATCTCATCTTGAATTGTAATCCCAGGTTTTAGGGAGAGACCTGGTGGGAAGTGATTGGATTATAGGGGCAGTTTCACCCATGCTGTTCTTGTGACAGAGAGTGAATTCTCACTAGTTCTGATGGTTTTATAAGCATCTGTCATTTCCTCTGCTTGTGCTCACACTCTCTCCAGCCACCTTATGAAGAAAGTGCCTGCTTCCCCAACAGCCATGATTGTAAATTTCCTGAGGCCTCCCCAGCCATGTGGAACTGTGAATCAATTAAACCTCCTTGTTTATAAATTACCCAGTCTGGGGTAATATCTTTATAGCAGCGTGAGAATGGACTAATACACTGTATTTGTAAAAACCAAAAAAGAATTGAAAGTTCGATTTTTAATTTTGGAGGAATTCCTGAACATGTCAGAGAATTGTCAAAAAGAGGCCCTATCAATCTTAAAAATATAATATCAGAAACAAAACTATAATTCTGTTAACCTGTACAAAAACATTGTATTTAATATGGGATCCAGATAACTCTTCATGTATGATATGAAGTAAGGTGGAATTTCCAAAGGAAGAATGCCTTAGACAACAAGAGTTCTCGGGTCAGTACAATCTTCCTGCCTGGAGGTTGTAACAAAATTGGCCTCACAGAGCTTATACATTCTCAGTGAAGGAAGTGTTATGGAGAAAATATAAAGAGGTAGACCAACACAAAGAATGAGAAATGTTTGAGGTGTGAATATCCCAATTACTCTGATTTGATCATTACAATTATATGCTTTCATCAAATATCACAAGTGCCCTGTAAATATGTACAGCTGTTATATATCCATAAAAAGTAAATATAAAAAAACATGAAAAGAGAAGTGGAGATTTGTTTATACAAGCAAGAATATTCCAATAGTATTAAAGGGCACAAAAGATCTTATGATGAAAAAGATAAGTACAGTAGTCCCCCTTCACTCACTTTCCAGTTTCAGTTACTTGCAGTCAACTGATCTTAAAGTATTAAGTGAAAAATTCCAAACATTCCCTGCTCCTGAAAACCAACCACAGACATTATCATCGTTCAATGATCCAAAATCAACCAAAGCAGATGTGTGTCCTTCTGACGTATCATCAGAAGGTCGATAGCAGCCTAACATTATGTCACAATGCCTATGCCATTCACCTCACCTTATCTTACCAAGTAGATATTTAATCATCTCTCATTATCACAGAAAGAAGGATGAGTACAGTCCAATAAGATATTTTGAGAGAAAGAGAGAGACTCCATTAACATAACTTTTATTACAGTATATTGTCATAATTATTCCATTTTATAATTATATTTATACTTATAATTTTATAATTATTGTGGTTAATCTCTTATTGTGCCTAATATATAAACTTTATCACAGGTATATGTATATAAGAAAAAACATAGTGTATATAGACTTTGGTACTATTTGTAGTTTCAGGCATCCACTGGGGGTCTTGGAGCATAGGCTAACACCTAAGTGGTGTCCTTAAGTGTTATACTGCATGATAATTGGGGCAAAGGACATAGTTCTGCCATAGATGACTGCGTTTTGGGTAGAGAAAAAAGGCACAGATGAAATGAATTGTCATTTTGTCCATTCTTGCTTTGTGTAAAAATGTCTGAAGACTGTCAAGCAGTTCCAGGGCCAGGTTTCCAGTTTTTCATTATACAGAGGCTTCTATCAATTATTTGCTTCCTATTTTCTTCTGATATTTTCCATCACATATGGAATGTTATATCAGAAAAACAGCTCCAAATGGCTATAGACTTTCTTTCCCTGCAAATTAGATTGTGCATATATTATTTTTCTTTGTAATATGATTCAGTTTTGACTCCAATGACATTGCTTGTTTTATTTTGGATGCCATATAGGCCCAAATCATTCAAATAAATATGTATATCTTGACTGTTAGGAAACAAATGATTGGCATGAGCCATCAATGTTCATTAAGTTGAAGCTTTAGCATGCCTTATATTAGAAAAAGCCAAATTTAATAAATGTCATGTAGCCTGCCAGATGTTCCAATGTAAGATATGATAAATTCTTGCTGGAATAATGTTTTATAAGCAACTCCAGTTGTATTCACTTAAGTAGTCTTCATATGTCCTTAATATCAATTTATGACAGTGACAAATTGATAATTTTCAAACTATAATTTTCTTCTTCTATATTTGAATTTCACCTTCAATTAGTCAAAGGCAATTTTAGTATTAAAATGAAGGTTTAATGTAATCAAATTAAGAAATATAGCAGTTTTCCCTTATTCAAGGTCGAATGTTCTAAGGATTCAGTTACCCATAGTGTAGTAAAATGAGATATTTTGAGAGAGGAAAAGAGAGAAAAAGAGATCACACTTACATAACCTTTATTACAGTATGTAGTTATGATTGGCCTATTTTATTATTAGTTATTGCTATTAATCTCTAACTGTACCTAATTTGTAAATTAAACATTATCATAGATATTGTGAAAGGAAAGTAAATCTTGGGGTCCCCAAAGCTAAGCTAAAGGGAAAAATCAAGCTGGGAGCTCCTCAGGGCAAACCTGCCTCCCATTCTATTCAGTCACCCCTCTGCTCACTGAGATAAATGCATATCTGATTGCCTCCTTTGGAGAGGCTAATCAGAAACTGAAAGAAATGCAACCATTTGCCTCTTTTCTGCCTACGACCTGGAAGCCCCCACCCTGCTTCCAGTTGTCCCGCCTTCTGTACTGAACCAATGTTCATCTTACATATGTTGATTGATGTCTCATGTCACCCTAAAATGTATAAAACCAGACTGTGCTCTGACCACCTTGGGCACATGTCATCAGGACCTTGTGGGGCTGTGTCATGGGTGCATGTCCTCAACTTTGGCAAAATAAACTTTCTAAATTAACTGAGACCTGTCCTAGATATTTGGAATTCACAGTGTGTGCATACAGGAACAAAGTATTACAGAGTTTGGTATGATTTGAGGTTTCAGGCACCCACTGGAGATCTTGGAATGTCTCACCCATGGATAAGAAGGGACTACTGTGACTGTTTTTTACTATTCAAGTTTTCAGGAAGTTATTGTGAAATATGGGAACACCTTTTTTTCTCCCTCTACTTATATTGTGAAAGGAAAATAAATCTCAGCACCCCAAAATCACTCCATCAAAGGGAAAAGTCAAGCTGGGAACTGTGTCAGACAAACCTGCCCTTTATTTTATTTCTAACTAAAATAGATACAAAGATTAAAAAGCTACATATCTACCTCGCAATTTGTCCAGAGGGAAATTCCTTATGAGCCTCAAACTCATTACCCTAAAACAGTTCTCTTGAATTTTACCCTGGCCTTGCAAAATGATAGCTTGTTTTCAGAGGTGCCAGACAAAGGAGAGACAGAACTCAAAGTCATCCCTCTGCTCACCTGAGACAAATGCATACCTGATTGCTTCCTCTGCTCCTATTGTTTACATAAAATTGCAGATTCACTATGCCATACTAAGACAAAAGTGACTATTCCTCTATTTCCCTCTCACATGTAAATTGTGTATTCAGTGAAAGTCTAAGCAGAGACTCAAAAGAATGCAACCCTTTGTCTTTTATCTACACATAATCTTGAACGCCCTCAACCCCAGCTTCAAGTTGTCCTGTCTTTGGGACCAAACCAATGTACATCTCATACATACTGATTGTCATGTTTCACTAAAATGTATAAAACCAAGCAGTGCCCTGACCACCTTGGACACATGTCATTATAACCTCCTGAGGCTATGTCACAAGTATGTCCTTATCCTTGGCAAAATAAACTTTCTCAATTGATTGAGACCTGTCTCAGATCCTTTTGATTTCCAATATTGTTATCTCTTACAGTCCTTGTGTACAGGCATACAATGTATAATGATCAAATCAGGGTAACTGGGGTATCCAACATCTCAAACATTTATCATTTCTTTGTGTTAGGGACATTCTACTTCCATTCATTTAATTGTTTCGAAAATATGCAATAAATTATTGTAAACTGTAGTCACTCTATTGTGCTACCAAATACTAGATCTTATTGTTTTTTGTATCCGTTAACCATCCCCACTTTACCCTACCCTCCTCAATACTATTCTCAACCTCTAATAACCATAATTCTATTTTCTGAGTGAGTTCCATTTTTTAAAAACTCCCACATATCAGTAAGAAAATGTCATATTTGTCTTTCTGTCCCTGCCTTATTTCACTTAACATAAAGTCTTCCAATTCCATCCACGTTGTTGCAAATGACATTATTCGTTTTTCATGGATTAATAATATTCCATTGTGTATCCATACCACATTTTCTTTTTCTTTTTTTTTTTTTTTGAGAAGGAGTCTCACTTTGCCACCTAGGCTGGAGTGCAGTGGCATGATCTCAGCTCACTGCAACCTCTGCCTCCTGGGTTCAAGCAATTCTCCTGCCTCAGCCTCCCGAGTAGCTGGGACTACAGGCATATGCCACCACTCTCAGCTAATTTTTATATTTTTAGTAGAGATAGGGTTTCACCATATTGGCCAGGCTGGTCTTGAACTCCTGACCTCAAGTGATCCACCTGCCTCTGCCTCCCAAAGTGCTGGGATTATAGGCGTGAGCCACGGCGACCAGATCCAAACCACATTTTCTTTATCTATTAGTTTGTTTATGGAAAATTAAGTTGATTCCACGTCTTTGCTATAGTAAATAGTGCAAATACCCATATATGGGTGTGTAGACATCTCTTCAATATGCTGATTTCCTGTCTTTTGGATATATACACAACAATCGGATTGCTAGATCATATGGTAGTCCTATTTTTAGTTTTCTGAGGAACCTCCATATTGTTCTTCATAGTAGCTGTGTCAATTTTTATTCTCATCAACACTGAACAAGTGTTCCCTTTTCTCCACATCCTCACCAGCATTCATTATTGCCTGCCTTTTTAAGAAAAGCCATTTTAACTGGGGTAAGATAATGTTTCATTGTAGTTCTGATTTGCATTTCTCTGATGATTAGTGATGTTTATTATTTTTTCATATATCTGTTAGGCATTTGTATGTCTTCTTTTGAGAAATATCTATTCAAATGTTTTGCACACTTTTAAATCAAATTTTTTTCCTATTGAGTTGTTTGAGCACTTTATACATTCTCATTATTAATTCATTTCAGATGGATTGTTTGCAAATGCTTTTCCCAATATGAGGGTTGTCTTTCACTTTGTTGTTTACTTTGGTGTTCAGAAGCTTTTAAATTTGATGTGACTCAGTTATTCTATTCATTTGCCTGTGCTTTTGCTTTTGTAGTCTTACTCAAGAAATCTTTGCCCAAACCGATGTCCTAGAGTGTTTCCTCAAAGTTTTCTTCTGTTTTATAGTTTCAGATCTTTGTGAGTATTTTATTCATTTTGCTTTGATTTTTGCATATGGTGAGAAATAGGAGTCTAGTTTTATTCTTCTGCATGTAGATATTCAGTTTCTCCAGCACCATTTGCGGAAGATGATTCTTTCCCCAATGTAGCATTTTGACATTTTTGTCAAAAATTAGTTTACTGTAAGTGTGGATTTATTTCTGGGTCCTCTATTCTGTTTCATTGGTCTATGGGTCTGTTTCTATGTCAGCATAATACTCTTTTGATTACTACAGCTATGTAGTATAATTTGAAGACAGGTAATGTGATTCCTCCAGTTCTGTAATTTTTGCTCAGAATGGCTTTGGCTATTCTGGGTCTTCTGTAGTTCCACATAGATTTTAGCATTATTTTATCTGTTGACATGAAGAACGTCATTGGTATTTTGATAGAGATTGCATTCAATTTGTGAAATGTTTTGACATTGCGAAATGTCAAAAATATATGCATTTTTGACAATGTTGATTCTTCCAATCCATGAACATAAAATATCTTTCCATATTTTGGGTTTTCTTTGAAGTTTTTTCATCAGTGTTTATAGTTTCCATTGTAGAGATCTTTCACTACTTTGGTTAAGTATATTCCTAGATAATTTTTATTATTTGTAGCTATTGTAAATGAGATTATTTTCTTGATTTCTTTTTCAGATTGTTAACTGTTGGTATATAAATATGCTACTAAAATGTGCAAGTTTATTCTGTTGCCTGAAATTTTACTGAATTTATGTATAAGTTTTAATAGTTTTCTAGTGGAGTCTTTATATATGTGTATATATATGTGTGTGTGTGTATATATATATATAAGATTATGCAATTTGCAAAAAGGACAATTTGACTTTCTCTTTTTCAATTTGGATGTCATTAACTTTTTTGTCTTGCCTAATTTCTCTGACTAGGACTTTCAGTGCTATGTTGAATAAAAGTGGTGAAAGTAGGTATCCTTGTCTTCTTCCAGATCCGAGAGGGAAGGATTTCAGTTTTTTCCATTCAATATGATACCTGATGTGGGTTTGTCACATATGCCTTTTATTATGTTGAGGTATGCTACTTCTATATTCAGTTTTCTGAGAGTTTTTTTTTAAATCATAAACCCATGTTTAATTTTATCAAATCTTTTTAAGGCAACTATTAAAATGATTATACGGTTTTGACCCTCATTCTATTAATGTGATGTACCTCATTGATTTATTTGCATATGTTGAACCATCCTTGCATTCATGAGATGAATCACACATGATCATAATGAGTGATCTTTTTAATATATTGCTGAATTGGGTTTGCTAGTATTTTGCTGAGGATTTTTTTTTTTTATATCTACATTCAATACAGATTTTGGCCTGTGGTTTTGTTTTTCTTTAATTGTGTCTTTGCTTTTGGTACCAGGGTAATACTGGTCTCATTGAATGAATTTGAAAGTATTCTCTTCATTTAGGTCTCCTGATATGCTTTGAGTAGAATTGATATTAGTTCTTTAAATGTTTGATAGAATTCAGCAGTGACACCACAAAATCCTGAGCTTTTCTTTGATAGGAGGCTTTATTAGTACTTCTATCTTGTTACTTGGTTCTTTAAAAAAAGAAACAAAAAACAAAATCTTTTATTTTAATGAAATCTTTTGTTTTTGTTTCAGAGGTACATGTATTGTTATACAGGCAAATTACATGTTGTGGGGGTTTGGTATACAGATTATTTCAGCACTCAGGTAATAAGTATAATACTCAATAGGTAGTTTTTCAATCCTCAACCTCCTTTCACTCTCCATCTTCAACTAGATCCCAGTGTCTATTGTTCCCTTCTTTTTATCCATGTATATGCAATGTTTAGCTTCTATTTATAAGTGAGAACTTGCAGTATTTGGTTTTCTGTTTCTGAGTTAATTCTTTTAGGATGATAGTCTCCAACTCCATCCACATTGCTACAGAGAGAATATCTTGTTCTTTTTTATGGTAGCATAGTATGCCGTGGTGAATATATGGCACATTTGCTTTAGTCAGTCTACTGTTGATGGACACCTGGGTTGATTCCATGTCATTGCTATTGTGAATAGTGTGTCAGTAAACATACATGTGCATGTGTCTTTATGATAGAATGATTTCTATTACTTTGGGTATATAGCCAGTAATGGGATTGCTGGGTCAGATGGCAGTTCCTATTTTAGCTGTTAGAGAAATTATCACACTACTTTCCACAATGGTTGAACTAATTTACACACCCACCAACAGTGTATGAGCATTCCTTTTTCCCCACAACCTTGCCAGCATCTATTATTTTGACTTTTTCATAGTAGCCATTCTGACTGGTGTGAATATTATCTCATTGTGGTTTTTATTTGTATTTCTCCAGTAATCAGAGAATGTATTAGTCTATTCTCATGTGGCTGATAAAGACATGCCTGAGACTGGATAATTTATAAAGAAACAGAAGTTAAAAAAACTCACAGTCCCACATGACTGGGGAGGCCTCACAATCCTGGTGGAAGGCAAAAGAGGAGTAAAGGCACATCTTACATGGTGGCAGGCAGGAGAGCATGTGCAGGGGAAATGCCCTTTTTAAAACTATCAGATCTCATGAGATTTATTCACTACTATGAGAATGGCATGTGAAAAACCCACCCCCATGATTCAATCCCCTCCCACATGTGGGGATTATGGGAGCTAAAATTCATGATGAGATTTGGGTAGGGACACAGCCAAACCATATCCATCAGTGATACTGAGCTTTTATTCATATGTTGCTGGCCCTATGTATGTCTTCTTTTGAAAAGTGTCTGTTCATGTCCTTTGATCATTTTTGAATGGGGCTGTTTGGGGGTTTTTTGGAAAACTTTTTATGTTCCTTATAGATGCCTAATATAGTCTAAATATTAGACTTTTGTCAGATGCATAGTTGGAAAATATTTTTCCCATTCTGTAGGTTGTTTTTTCACTCTGTTGCTAGCTTCTTTTGCTGTGCAGAAGCTCTTTAGTTTAAGTAAATCCCATTTGTCAATTTTTTTGTTGTTGTTGCAATTGCTTTTGTGATCTTCTTTATGAAATCTTTGCCAGGGCATATGTCTAAAATTGTATTTCCTAGGTTTTCTTTAAGAATTTTTATGGTTTTAGGGTTTACCTTTAAGGTCTTAATCTATCTTGAGTTGACTTTTGTACATGGTGAAAGGTAGGGTGTCCTGTTTCAGTCATCTGCAGATGGCTAGCCACTGGTTTTTTTTGTTGTTGTTGTTGACATTGTCAAAGATCAGATGGCTGTAAGCATGTGGCTTTATTTCTGGGCTCACTATTCGATTTTCTTGGTCTATGTGTCTGTTTTTATACCAGTATTATGCTGTTTTGGTCACTGTGTTACTTGTTTCTTGGTCTATTTAGGTTTTGGATATCTTCATGGTTCAATCTTGGTGCATTGTTTTTATCTAGAAATTTATCAATTCCTCTAGGATTTCTAATTTATCGGCATGCAGTTGCTCATAATAGCCTCTAAGAGGCCGGGCGCAGTGGCTCATCCTGTAATCCCAGCACTTTGGGAGGCCATTGCTGGTGGATCACGAGGTCAGGAGATAGAGACCATCCTGGCTAACACGGTGAAACCCTGTCTCTACTAAAAATACAAAAAATTAGCTGGGTGTGGTGGTGGGCACCTGTAGTTCCAGCTACTCAGGAGGCTGAGGCAGGAGAATGGTGTGAACCCAGGAGGCGGACCTTGCAGTGAGCCCAGATCGCGCCACTGCCCTCCAACCTGGGCGACAGAGCAAGATTCCATCTCAAAAAAAAAAGAAAAAAAAAAGAAAAAGAAAAAAAGCCTCTAATAATCCTTTGAATGTCTGTGATGTTTGTTGCAATGTTGTATTTTTCATCTCAGTCAGATTTCATTTATTTGTCTATCTTTTTTTTTCTTTCTTAGTCTGGCTAGGTTTATCATTTTTGCTTATCTTTTAAAAGAACAACTTTTCCTGTTATGGATCTGTGGTACTTTTTTGGTCTCAATTGCTTTTATTTCTGCTCTCGTTTTCACTGTTTTTGGTACTAGTTTTGGATCTGGTTTGGTATGGTTTCTCTAGTTTTATAAGATGCATCATTGGGTTTTCATTTGAAGTTTTTCTGATATTTTGATATAGGCATTTATCAATATAAATTTCCCTCTTTGTGCTAGTTTTGTTCTATCCCATAGGTTATAGTATGTTGTGTTTCCATGTTCATTTATTTCAAGAAAATTTTTTAATTGCCCTATTAATTTCTTCATTGATATACGGTCATTCAGAAATATATTGTGTAATTTCCACGGATTTGTGTAGTTTCCAACATTCTTGCTATTAAGTTTTCATTTTAATATTGTGGTCAGAACAAATACTTCATAAAATTTCTTTTTTTCTTTTAAAATTTTTGTTGTTTTGTGGCCTAACATGTGGCGTATCTTTGAGAATGTTTGATGTTCTGAAGAGAGGAATGTGTATTCTGTAGCTGTTGGGTAAAATGTTCTGTAAATGTCTATTAGGTCCATTTAGTTCATAAGACAGGTTAAGTTAAAAGTTTCTTAGTTAATTTTCTGTCTAAATGATATGTCCAATGCTGAAAGTAGGGTGTTGAAGTGTTGGGTGAATAGATATTTATAATTATCAGGTCTTCTTGCTGGATTTATGTCTATCATTATATAATGGGAATTTTATCCCTTTCTACCATTTTTTCTTGAAATATATTTTATCAGATATAAATATAGCTAGTCCTGCTCTTTTTTGCTTTCCACTTTCATAGAATACTTATTTCTATTCCTTTATTTCAGCCTATGTGTGTCTTTATAGATGAAGTGTGTTTCTTGTATTGTAGGCAGCATTGGGTCTTATCAGTTTTTTTCTTTTTTTTTTTTTTAAATTTTGCTTTCAGTTCTGGGATACATGTGCTGAACATACAGGTTTGTTACATGCGTATACATGTGCCATGGTGGTTTGCTGGGCCTATAATTTAGTTTATTTATATTCAATGTTAATATTGATAAATATGAACTTACTACTACAATTGTGTAATTTGTCTTCTGATTATTTCTCTCTTCCTTCCTTTCTTACTGTCTTCTTTTGTGTAAATGATTTTTGTAATATGTTTTAGTTTCTTGCTTTTAGTTTTCTGTGTATCCGTTATTAGTTACTATTTTGCAGTTCCAAAGGCTTGCAAATAACATCTTATAACCAATTATTTTTAAACTGATGACAACTGAATTCTGATTACAAATAAATGATGATAAAAGCAAACAAACAAGGAGAAAATGTACAAACTCTACACATTGATGCAGAAAAGGCATTTGACAAAATTCAACAGCCTTTCATGCTAAAACCTCTTAATAAACTAGGTATTGATGGGATGTATTGAAAAATAATAAGAGTTCTTTATGACAAACCCACAGCCAATATCATACTGAATGGGCAAAAACTGTAAGCATTCCCTTTGAAAACTGGCACAAGACAGGGATTCCCTCTCTCAACACTCCTATTCAACATAGAGTTGGAAGTTCTGGCCAGGATAATCAGGCAGGAGAAATAAATAAAGGGTATTCAATTAAGATAAGAGGAAGTCAAATTGTCCCTGTTTGCAAATGACATGATTGCATATTTAGAAAACCCCATCGTCTCAGTCCAAAATCTCCTTAAGCTGATAAGCAACTTCAGCAAAGTCTCAGGATACAAAATCAATGCACAAAAATTACAAGCATTCCTATACACCAATAACAGACAAATAGCCAAATCATGTGTGAACTCCCATTCACAATTGCTAAAAAGAGAATAACATACCTAGGAATCCAACTTAGAAGGGATGTGATGGACCTCTTCAAGGACAACTACAAACCACTGCTCACAGAAATAAAAGAAGACACAAACAAATAGAAGAACATTCCATGCTCATGGATAAGAAGAATCAATATTGTGAAAACAGCCATACTGTCCAAGGTAATTTATAGATTCAGTGCCATCCCCATCAAGCTACCAATGACTTTCTTCACAGAATTGGAAAGAACTACTTTAAAGTTCACATGGAACCAAAAAAGAGCCCACATTGCTAAGACAATCCTAAGCCAAAAAAACAAAGCTGGAGGCATCACGTTACCTGACTTCAAACTATACTACAAGGCTACAGTAACCAAAACAGCATGGTAGTGGCTCCAAAACAGAAATATAGACCAATGGAACAGAACAGAGCCCTCAGAAATAATACCACACATCTACAGCCATCTGATCTTTGACAAACCTGAGAGAAACAAGAAATGGGAAAAGGACTGCAAATTTAATAAATGGTGCTGGGAAAACTGGCTAGCCATATGTAGAAAGCTGAAACTGGATCTCTTCCTTACACCTTATATGAAAATTAATTCAAGATGGATTAAAGACTTAAATGTTAGACCTAATACCATAAAAACCCTAGAAGAAAACCTAGGCAATACCATTCAGGACAGAGGCATGGGCGAGGACTTCATGACTAAAATACCTAAAGTAATGGCAACAAAAGCCAAAACAGACGAATGGTATCTAAATAAACTAAAGAGCTTCTGCACAGCAAAAGAAACTACCATCAGAGTGAACAGGCAACCTACAGAATGGGAGAAAATTTTTACAATCTACCTATCTGACAAAGGGCTAATATCCAGAATCTACAAAGAACTTAAACAAATTCACAAGAAAAAAACAAACCACCCCATCAAAAAGTGGGTGAAGGATATGAACAGACACTTCGCAAAAGAAGATACTTATGCAGTCAACAGACATATGAAAAAATGCTCATCATCACTGGCCATCAGAGAAATGCAAATCAAAACCACAATGAGATACCATCTCACACCACTTAGAATGGTGATCATTAAAAAGTCAGGAAACAACAGATGCTGGAGAGGATGTGGAGAAATAGGAACACTTTTACACTGTTGATGGGACTGTAAACTAGTTCAACCATTGTGGAAGACAGTGTGGTGATTCCTCAAGGATCTAGAACTAGAAATACCATTTGACCCAGCCATCCCATTACTGAGTATACACTCAAAGGATTATAAATCATGCTGCTATAAAGACACATGCATACGTATATTTATTGCAGCACTATTCACAATAGCAAAGACTTGGAATCAACCCAAATGTCCATCAATGATAGACTGGATTAAGAAAATGTGGCACACATACACCATGGAATACTATGCAGCCACAAAAAAGGATGAACTCATGTCCTTTGTAGGGACATGGATGAAGCTGGAAACCATCATTCTGAGCAAGCTATGGCAAGGACAGAAAACCAAACACTGCATTTTCTCACTCATAGGTGGGAACTGAACACTGAGAACATTTGGACACAGGGTGGGGAACATCACTCACCAGGGCCTGTAGTGGGGTGGGAGGAGGGGGGAGGGACAGCATTAGGAGAAATACCTAATGTAAATGACAAGTTAACGGGTGTAGCACTCCAACATGTCACATGTATACATATGTAACAAACCTGCATGTTTTGTTCTAGGGTACCTGCATGTACCCTAAAACTTAAAGTATAATAAAAATAAATAAATAAAACCTCTACACTTTAGCTTCAATCCTCTAACTTTTCTACTTTCTGTTGTCTTTATTCATATGTTTTTATACTACCTTAAAATTTGTTGTAGCTATTATTTTTGATAGGTTTGTCTTTCTTGCTTATACTAAAGATATGAGTGGTTTACAGGTTGCAATTACAGTGTCACACTATTCTGTGTTGGGAACAGGCCCCCAGATCTGGCCATAAACTGGCTCCAAAACTGACCATAAACAAAATGTCTGTAGCACTGTGACATGTTCGTGATGGCCATGACACCCACGCTGAAGGTTGTGGGTTTACTGGAATGAGGCCAAGGAACACCTGGCCCACCCAGGGCAGAAAATCGCTTAAAGTTGCTAAACCACAAACAATAGCATGAGTGTTCTGTGCCTTAAGGACATGTTCCTGCTGCAGATAACCAGCCAGAACACATCCCTTTGTTTCGGTCCATCCCTTTGTTTCTCGTAAGGAATACTTTTAGTGAATCTATAATCTGTAGAAACAGTGCTTATCACTGGCTTACTGTCAATAAATATGTGGGTCAAACTCTGGGGCTCTCAGCTCTGAAGGCTGTGAGTCCCCTGATTTCCCACTGCACACTCCATATTTCCATACGTGTGTCTTTAATTCCGCTAGCGCCGCTGGGTTAGGGGTCTCTATGATGGAACTGGCCTCAGCAATTCTGTATTTATGTACTTACCATTAGCTGTGAGTTTTGTACCTTCAGGTGATTTCTTGTTGTTCATTAGTGTTCTTTCCTTTCAAACTGGAAAATTTCTTTCAGCATATCTTGTAAGACAGGTCTTGTGCTGAAAAAAATCCCTTAACTTTTGTTTGTCTGGAAAAATCTTTAATTCTCTTTTATGTTTGAAGGATAATATTGCTGGATATGTTATTCTAGGTTGAAAGTACTTTTCTTTCAACACTGAATATGTTATCCACTCTCTCCTGTCCTACAATGTTTCTCCTGAGAAGTCTATTGCTGGGCATATTGGAGCTCCTTTATTTGTGATTTGCTTCTTTCCTCTTACTGCTTTTAGGACCCTTTCTTTATTTCTAACCTTTTGCAGTTTGACTAATGTATGCCTTGAGCCAGTTTTATTAGAGTTGAATCTTCTTGGAGTTCTATGACCTTTTTGTATCTGGATATTCATATCTTCCTCTAGGCTTGGAAAGTTCTGTTATTATTCCTTTGCATTAACTTTCTATTCCGATCGCTCTCTCTATGTCTTCTTTATGGCTGATAACTCTTAGAATTGCTTTTTGAGGCTATTTTCTAGATCTTGTAGGTATGTTTCATTTTTTCTAATTTTCTTTATTTTTTCTCTTCTGTTTGCATTTTCATATAGCCTGTCTTCAAACTCACTATTTTTTTTTTCTTCTGCTTGATTGGTTCTGTTGTTTAGAGACTCATGCATATTTTCAATTTGTCAGTTAAATTTTTCATCTTCAGAATTTCAACTTGATTAAAAAAAATAAAACTGTTTCAATCTTAGTGTTAAATTTCTATTATAGAATTTAGAATTTCTTCTCTGTGTATCTTGAAGTTCACTTAGTTTGCTCAAGGCCGCTATTTTGAATTCTCTGAAAGATCACATTCCTTAGTAATTTCATTTATACCTTATTTAGTTTAGTGAGACTATGTTTTCCTGGATATGTGTGATGATTGTGAACATTTGTTGATGTCTGGGCATTGAAGAGTTAGGTATTTATTCCAATCTTTGCAGTCTGGGCTTGTTTGTCTGGGCTTCTTTCTTTAGCAGGTTTTTTTTATGTATTCAGAGTAGATTGAGTGTTGTGATCTAAACTTGTGGTCACTGCATTCATATCAGCACTAAGGGGTGCCCTAAGCCCGAGAATGCTCTAATTCTTGCGAACTCCTAGATGCACCACTTTAGTAGGGCTGGGTAAAACAAGAGAGAATTTACTTAGTTATCAGACAAAGTATCTTGCTCTCTTCCCTCTCTTTCCACCAGTCAGCATAAGAATATTGACATTCTGTGCTGCCTGGAGTTGGGAGAGGGGTGATATGAGCAGTCTTGTGGCCACCACAGCTGGCACGGCACTGGGTCATACCTGAGATTTTGCACAAGACCTGTGGTGACTATTACCTGGCTACCACTGATGTTTATTCAAGACCCGAGGGCTGTTAGTCAGCAGGTGGTGATTCTTGCTGTAATGGGTTCTTCCCTTCCTGGCAGCACATTCCATTCTGGCCCAGGATAGATGTAGATAGGTTATGCAGAAGACCTGGAACTGGAAACTTTAGGAAACTACTTAGTGCTTTATTTTACTGTCATTGACCTGGTACTCAAGTTGAAGGACAAAGTTCTCTGTACTCTTCCCTCTCCTTTCCCCAAACAGAAAGAGTCTCTCTTTGACCTGTACTTCCTGGAGTTGGTAGACAGGTGAGGTAGATACTACCATGGCCACCACAGCTAGTGTTGCGCTGTAATGTGTACCCCAAGGTCATTGTTTCTGAGACCAGCACAGCACTATGGCCTGCCCAAGGACTGCAGTCCTTGTGATCTGACTACCATCCAAATTTATTCTTGGCCACAGGCCATGTTAGTTCGCCAGTGGTGGAGCCAGCCAGGACTTATGTTTCATGAGCTGGGGCCGAGAAAAGTTCCTTTCTGGTCCTGGGCTGGCCTAAATGCTCCCTCTGTGAGTTGCAACAAAGCTCTACCCTATGTTTTGTTTTGCCGTGACAGGTCAGCACTGAGTTACATTGCATTGACACACAGTCAACTCTTCCTCCCCAAAGAGCACAAACTCTTCTCCACGGTGCTGATATGGGATGAGAGAAGGATGGTGTAGGCATTGTAAGATTGTTTTCTGCCCTCTTTGATGCCTCTCTCTTTGATATTATGTTAAAATCAGGTACTGTGATGGCTTATCTGATTTCTTTTGGTTATTACTGAAGTTCCTTTCTTGTGTATATAGTTGTTCAGTTTGGTGTTTCTGTGGGAGGATGAGTGCAGAGAAGTTTTGTTCAGCCATCTTGCTCTGCCTCCCTCTCCTATTAAGGAACGAGCCAAGTCTTATATAAACATACACATATCAAATATTTAGCACAATATCCGCAACACAGTGAATACTGTTTTTTATTATTATTATTGTAACATTATCTAATGCAGATAAGTAATCAAGTGGAGAAAAATTTATGAGACTCACCATTTAAAAATTTGCAAAAGAAATATTTAAACCTTATTGTATATAACACAGCATTCAATAATAAAATGTTTAAACTTTCCTTCCTATAAAACATCAAAGTAATAAATCTATGAGGTAGTGTCCTGAATAAAATGTGAGCTGAGGGAGTTTTCAATAGTGGTAATTACCATTTTCTTTCCAATAAGTTGAGTCTCTAAGTGGCCAGACAATAATTAAACTAATAACATAAACCATTAGCTGGTCATAAAAGGCTTTGTTGTTGTTGTAAGATGACAGCTGTGCAGATAGATGAACCAAGGAAGTATTGAGTGGTACAGGAGCTACCATAGCACTGATATTTAATTTCTAGATGTATACTACTATGAATTTTGATGGCATTCAAAACTTTCCTGTTTTGCATACATTATCCCTTAGGTTTCTCTGTGCCACTTCTAAATTAGTCTCTAAACACCTACCTTGGCCTTTGACTGACTCTCTAAATTAAAATGACTGTTATTAATAAAATATGTGCAACTTATTTTGTACACTCTGAGTCTAACTCGATAAAATAAAACACAATAACCAGTAGGTTATGTCATCGTTTTAAACTAAAAGCCTAAGAAAAATAGGTCATTAAAAGTTAATGGGATTTTTCTGACTCTGTAAGAACATAATTCTCTATGCTTCTATCATCTTCATTCTAATCCTGAGATTCAGCTGTTGAATAAATAGACTTGAGATTATCACACAGTATCCATTTATGTGTAAAACTGAATTCCTATTAAAGCTCATTCCTTCCATTGAAATATGCCTTGTAGCATTTCCCACGAAGAACCCTGCTGTGGTCTGTCATGATACACTGAAAACAGACTTTCCTCTTTCAGCTTACTGTTTAGTGCCTGGGGAATGTGTTATTTATTTTATTTTGTTTTGTTTATTTCTTTTGGTTATAATCTGCGATATTTTGACAGAAAGAACACCAATTTGGCACTACTCTGTTTAAAATAAAGTGGAGTATATAATATTCTCACATTACCAGTACTGTTTAAATGTGGAAAGTCATAACATAGGCAAATCAGTGTGCTGCTGCTAGAAATATTTGTAAGAATAATTGTCTCCTCTGTATTGTTATGGTAATAATTTCACCGGGAATAGTTTTGGTTTTAAGAACTTACCCTAGACACATCTTAATCTTAGTATGAAATAGATTGACTATATTCTCATCACAAATAATAAAGAATTATTTTGAATTTGGATTAACATTTAAGTTCATAATATTTTTCCCCATCTGGTTCCTCTTCTCCTGATCACTCTCATCACTTATCTGACTAGTGGGAAACATTTAAATGTCTTTCCTGATTTTAGTAATTAATATATGCTTATTTTTTCTTAATATTACAGAAAAAGTATTCTTCTTAAGATGTACATCTGAGAATATGATTCCACTACTGAAAATATTCAATGGCCTCTTAATGTCTATGGCTATGATTCACTCATATATTAATCTTGGACCTATGATGGATTATTGTAACAAGACATTCAAGAGAAAAAAGAATTGTAAAAAAGAATAGTTCAAAATATAGTCTTTGAGAGAGAATAATATTTTTTTCATAAAATTTACCTCCTGAAGTAAAAAAGAAAAAAGAATTATTCTTAAAGTCTTGTGATATTTTAGAAACAATATTTAAAAAGAATAGGATTAAAAATATACCCAAACTCCCAAACTGAGAAAGAACATTATAAACAACACAAAAATTCTAAAGCTATACAGATTCCAAAAGAGATAATTATAAGAACTACTATGCTAAGCGTATCTTAACATTACCCCAAAGTGTAGAACAATATGGCTTCGCAGTTTAACATCAGATGAAGAACAACAAGAATTTTATTTTCTCAAAATAAGCAGTGAAAGCCAGAAGACAATGAAATGATATACAGTTGACCCAAAAGTGAAACGTACAACAGTAAAGCTTTTGGGAAAATCTATGCAATATAGCTTAATTTTTTGGGATAGACAATGATATTACAATCAGATATAAAAATGCAATTGATAAAGTTCAATAAAAGATAAAATGGATACATTAAAGTTGAATAATTTTACTCAAATTTACATCTGGAATATAAAACTCCTAAAAATTAATAATAAGGGGCTGAGTGCAATGGTTCACACCTGTAATCCCAGCATTTTGGGAGGCTGATGCCAGAGGATCACAAAGTCAGGAGATCGAGACCATCCTGGCTAACGTTGTGAAACTCCGTGTCTACTAAAAATACAAAAAATTAGCGGAGCGTGGTGGCGGGCACCTATAGTCCCAACTACTCAGGAGGCTGAGGCAAGAGAATGGCGTGAACCTGGGAGGTGGAGCTTGCAGTGAGCCGAAATCTTGCCACTGCACTCCAGCCCAGGCTGCACTTCAGCCTGGGCGACAGAGCGAGATGGGGTCTCAAAATAAATAAATTAATAAATTAATAAATAATAATGATAAAGCACACAGGTCGGGCACAGTGGCTCATGCCTGTAATTCCAGCACTTTGGGAGACCGAGGCAGGCGGATCACCTCAGATCAGGAGTTCGAGACCAGCCTGGTCAACATGGTGAAACTCTGTTTCCACTAAAAATACAAAAATTAGCTGGGTGTAGTGGCAGGCGCCTGTAATCCCAGCTACTCGGGAGGCTGAGGCAAGAGATTCGCTTGAATCCAGGAGGCGGAGGTTGCAGTGAGCCGAGATCACACCATTGCACTGCAGCCTGGGGGACAAGAGCAAGACTTAGTCTCAAAATAATAATAATAATAATAATTCAATAGAAAATTGGTGTTTCCCCAAAAAGAATATATAAATTGTTAAATTTTTTGAAAAACAGGTGAAACTATTTAATAACCATTAGATAAATAAAAAGCAAAACTAAAAATTGATATTATTATAAATATAAAATAATAGCTGAAATGAAAAAGAGACTGGCAAGCATTTTGAGCAGTTGGAATACTGCTGGTAGGAATATAAATTGGAATTCACATAAAGAGGAAGTCTTTGTATGGCTAAAGCTGAATACATTACCACCCATAGACCTGGGCAGGCAGGCCTGTTGGGGCCCTGAACCCCAGGAATATTATGCTTTAGATTATGTACCTTATTTATATTTCCAAGTATATCTTTTGTGTCTAGTACTCGCCATCGTACATTGCCATAGGCATCATCAATTGCAATGAGGACTCAACCACTCACTGGTTAAAGGGGAAGCACAAATAGAACATGGTTCAAATTGACGGTGAAACTGTTAATACTTTGACCAGTGATCAACTGGTTGGTGTGGCATACTGGTTGAAGGAAATGCACTGGTAAGTGTGGTATCTCAGACTTCTGAGAGCTTCAGAATAACGGTAATTATTATTCAACAATGAATGTAAGGACTATTGTTAGACGTTGCTGATGTGCTAAAGAAAAGTGATGCATATCTAAGGGTGACTAATTACCAAATTAAATAAAAATGTGAAAACCAGGTAATCTCAAAGTCAGTAAAAAAGGCACTCTCATCTTATTTAGATAAAGGCTAGAAATCACTAAGACCTGTGGCATATTGTAATCATAGCAATGCTCCAATGAAGGTTGTGAATTTATCATCCTCAGCAGTCTATGCAAAGTATGCCTTCCCTGATTGGAAATAATAAATCCCTGAGATTTGGGGTGTGGGCATTCAGGAATCATGCACTCAAAAAGCCCCGAATTCTCATATTTTCCTTAATCCTATGAATCCTCCTAAGTGACTCATTTCTCTCCTAAAAGGCCAGTGTTTTCTTCCTGGCTTAAAATTGACAGAGTTCTCTGTCATGAAAGAGAACATGTGCCTGTTTAGGATCTATGACCTATACCCCTACTGGCCAACAGATCAATAACCCAGCCAATATATATCTATATCACCATATAATGATGTTTCAGTCAGTGATAGACCACATATACGAGAGTAGCCCCATAAGATTACAATACTGTATTTTTACTATACCTTTTCTATGTTTGTATATGTTTAGATACACAAATACATTATGTTTTGCATTACATTTGCATTTACAATCGCGTACAGTATTCAGTACAGTAACATGCTGTAGAGGTCTGTATCCTAAGAGCAATAGGCTACACCATATAGCCTAGGTGTTGTGTGTAAGTACACTCTATGACATTTGCACAATGATGAAATCATCTATAGACACATTTCTCAGAAAACATCTCCATTGTAAAGCAACATGTAAATATGTGTGTATATATATATACACACACACACATACATACAATTTTTTTTTTTTTTTTGAAATGGAGTCTTGCTCTGTCGCCCAGGCTGTGGTGCAGTGGCCGGATCTCGGCTCACTGCAAGCTCTGCCTCCTGGGTTTACACCATTCTCCTGCCTCAGCCTCCCGAGTAGCTGGGACTACAGGCGCCCACCACCTCGCCCGGCTAGTTTTTTGTAGTTTTTAGTAGAGACGGGGTTTCACCGTGTTAGCCAGGATGGTCTCGGTCTCCTGACCTCATGATCCGCCCTTCTCGGCCTCCCAAAGTGCTGGGATTACAGGCTTGAGCCACCGCGCCTGCCCACATATATATAATTTTTATGCATCAGGATCCTGAGGGTGCCAGAACAAGTTTTGTGTGTTTCAGGGGAGTGTGAAATATAAATTTATTTAATAAATAGTTTTTGACATGAAAGCTCTTTAGCACAAAACAGAATTTTGCATCTTGGCAAATATCCCAGAATGTGCTAACATGCTGGTTAGAAGAATCTTGGAATTTGGAGAAAGTGACAACTCAAACTAAGTGAAGTAGAATTGCCAGAGCTGCCATGGTAGATGATAGAGGAAGGGATCTAAAGTTTAAAAGGATCAGGGTTATTATATATCGTGCTTAAGGCTGGAACACTCCTGAACTGACTGTGTTCGTCAGTAGCCCAAAAGACACTATGATATTTTTACAGGTAAGCATACAGCAAGAAAATACGGGTATTCAGAGCTTTTGAGAACTGTTAGCCACAAAGGTTGAGTTAAGATAATAGTTCCTGTATTAAAGTACAGGTGTACAGAGGAGTCTTGGTTAAGTTTTGGTTCATAATGGGTCAACCATGTCCACAGACACAGCCAGTGTTCACTTTCCCATCCTTAAATGTAAAATTGGAATGAAAAAACTGAGAAATTGTCAGAACCCCCACCTTAGTTGGGGTTAGAGCTATGGTAGTAGAGGATTGCAAAGTGGAAGTATTTTTGGGGGAGGGAGGTTTAACAATATAAATTAATTCTCTCACAATTCTGGAGGCCAGAAGCTCCTGATCAAGGTGTCCACAGGGTTGGTTCTTTCTGAGGTCTCTCCTCCTGGATTGTAGATGGCCATCCTCTTTTTGTGTTTTCCCATGGTCTTCACTCTCTGTGTGTCACAAGTGGAAGCCTTTGAAATGGTTACTTTACCAGGTCATGAAAGTAAATCTCAGGGTGAATGCAAAAGTCTGTGGTACACTGAAGAGTCTAAAGGATGCAGGGGTGATTAGTTATGTCTTCATTTATTTAAACTGTATAGGACCTATCAAAAAATTGTATAAATCTTGAGGAAGAACAGTGCACTATCCCAAACTCAAACAAGTTATAACTATAATTGTAGCTGGTTTGTCAGCTGTGATATCTTTGCTAGAGCAGATTGATTGTCAGCTTTACATATGCAGCTATTGAGCTGGTAGATGCATTATCTTCCATAACTTACAGCGAAGAGAACCAGAAGTAGTTCCCGTTTAGGACAGATGGGAAATAGAATGCGACAAAAATTTTGTTTTAGGGTAATATTAACTATCTTGCTCTTTGTCATATTATAAAGACATGTGGAGTGGCTGCACATCTAGCGGGAACGTCATACTTGTTTACTATATTCGTAACACATAGCTAATCAGATCTAATGAACAAGAAGTGACTAGTCTGTAAAAGGCCTTGGTAAGTTATGTTTGCTTGAGAATGTGGGAGGTAAATCCTTTGAAGGTTCAGGATCTCACCCCACTAATAATAAACAAATTAGCACCCAAATGTCTCAAACCTGACAGGACATACTATTTCCATTTAAAGTATAAGTTATTGCACTGTATACTTTTCCCTTGTAAGAAGGAAGCAAAATAACTTGCAGGCCTCTTTGGGGTCTACAGTGAGTATTTCTCACACTTGTGTCTACTACTCTACTCCATTTATGAGATATTATAGAAAACTGCTAGCTTTAGTCAGGCCCAGGGCAAGAGATGGCTCTGCAGCTTTCTCAGGCTATAATGTAAATTTCCCTGATATTTATGCCATACAATCTAGAAACTTATATATTAGAGGTATTTATAGTCAGAAAATATGCTACATAAAGTTTAGGACATATGGCAATAGGAGAATCATAATGTAGACTTCTAGGTTTCTGGAATAAAGTGATGAGATCTACAGCAGATAACAAAGACAATTCAGAAAACAGTTCCCAAGCATACTACTGGGCCACAGAAACTCCAGTAATCAAATAGGAAGAGTTTATCATTAGAAAATGACATACCAGGCTGGGCACAGTGGCTCATGCCTATAATCCCAGCACTTTGGGAGGCCAAAGTGGGTGGATCACAAGGTCAGGAGTTCGAGTCCAGCCTGACCAAAATGGTGAAACCCCATCTCTACTAAATATTAGCCGGGAGTGGTGGCGGATGCCTGTAGTCCCAGCTACTCGGGAGGCTGAGGCAGGAGAATCACTTGAACCCAGGAGGCGGAGGTTGTAGTGAGCCAACATTGGGCCATTGTACTCCAGCCTGGGAGACAGAGGAAGACTCTGTTCCAAAAAAAAAAAAAAAACAACAACAAACAAACAAATAAAAAAAACCAGAAAATGACATACCAGCCATTATGATTGAGGGGAAGGAGAGTAGAAAAAAAAATCTATTGATGATTCGAAATGGCATACCTACAATCAGGGATGGACTAAGTCAGAGGGCACAAGTCAACTATTTGTGCAGGTTGCCAAGTATATTTTACTTAGTACTCTTAAAAACGGTGTCCTTTGCTCAGTTCTTACCTAAGGTCACATGGAACTGTGTTATAATAAGCTGGAGGCGGAATGTGACTTAGCTTGATTTATGAATTGATCAGTTTATAATGTGGATGCAGACTCAATATAAACAGCTGTTGCGGGACAACCCCACTTGGGGGCTGGGTGGGGGGCTAAAAGATAGCAGTGAAGGAAGAGCTTCTCAATAGACAGAAATTTGGACAGCTCACCAGATAAAAATATATGAATAGTAGCAAATGGCTGATCTTGGTTGATCAGGGATCAGGAAAGAGAAAAAAATGGAATATTAGAAACAAAGTGGTCTTGGGGAGAGGCACACAGTTAAAGAGGCATGCCATTACTTTCAGTGGCAAAAATCTCAATTACTTTTGCACCAACATAATAGATTTATTGGCATGGCAAAAGTGTGAAAATCTGTTTATTACTTATTATCTGTTAGAGAGCATCAATATGAAAGAGAAACTAAGCAACCAAGCAGACAGGTTTCTTGGACAGTTAATATCAGCCAGACTCCGACTTGGTAGTTCCAATGCTGACACTAAGGAGGGATGAACAGAATAGTTATAATATTATAGCATGCAGGGAGGCTATGCATGGACCAATAGCAAAAGAACATTCACCAAGGCTAATGTAGTTATTCTCATTTCCACATGCCCTAACCGTTAGACTGATAGTAAGCCCTCCAGGTGGCACTGTCCTTTGAGGAGACCAAATAGCTACTTACTGGGAAGTTGATTATATTGGACCCCATCCTCCCTGAAAGAAACCCTGATCCTATTAGACTTTAGATTCCTTCCTCTATTGTCTACCTCTATTGTCTTAACTAGAAATGATAAATATTTAAGGCATGGTACTGCCTTTACTGCTTACAAGGCCCTAGCCAGCATCATTATCCAAAAGCTTACAGAGCACTTAGTTCACTAACAGAGTCATATATAAGAATTCTGCTTCTATCACACAATATAGCACTCTGGGTCTTCTAGAATTATAAAGTGATAGAATGGCCTTTTTCAGGTGAAGGAGAGACATTAGCTCAGGTAAAATATCCTGAGAGGGTGAATTCTATCCTGTAGAATTCAATATCTATCTTACATCAATATTTAGCGCTATCTTCCAACTTGGTAGAACCTATAAGACTTAGAATCAAGGGGTGAAAGTAGGAGTGACTATTTAATGATACTCATTATCCAGGATAAGTAGAGCTGCTGTTATACAACTGGGGAAAGGGGCAGGTGACATATTGGTGAAACAGACACTGTGACATGTTGTGTTACTTACTTGACCAATTTTGTTAGGAGATGTGCAAGCACAGCAGCCCGAAAGCCTGGGAAGGCCATCACGACCACATACACACACCCC
Organism: Theropithecus gelada; assembly: GCF_003255815.1. Classification (NCBI taxonomy): domain Eukaryota; kingdom Metazoa; phylum Chordata; class Mammalia; order Primates; family Cercopithecidae; genus Theropithecus; species Theropithecus gelada. The sequence continues at coordinate 62,098,870 of NC_037680.1, read as the reverse complement.
TGGTGAAGATCTGTTTATCCCATCTATAATAACAGGAATCTCAAATGGGATTGGAGGTTGAAATGATGAGTATCACTTGCAGCCCCAAAAGCCCAGGTCACTAACTTGAGAATACAAACCCATCTCAGCGACACAGATTGGTAGGGTGCTGATTTCCCTCCGGGAACAGCTAATTGTGCTGCCAAAGGTGCTGCCTCACCCAAAGCCTTGCCTCCTCCATGAGAGTAGCCTTCTCTTAAGAATTTCTTTTAAGAGCCCTTGGTAGGAGCTGAGGCCTCTGTTGCAACTGCAATAAACTGCAATTTATTCCTCTATCCAACCCTAAGTTACTCATTCTTCTACAGGTTTTGTTTCTGAAATCTTTCTTCTATAAAATACCTGCATAAAAATCTAGACATTCTCTCACAATTTTTTGTATGCCGTTTAATAAGTACGCTTATTTTTCTTTGTAAGACAAGAGCCTAGTGTGATGATGGTGGGTTTAGAGTAAACACACAAAATGTTTAACGGCTGCATTCACAAGAAAATAGTGTTTTAAAAACAGTTTCACCCAGCATTTCTATATTCTAAGGGAAACTGTCATAGTTCATTTAGTGTTGCCATAAAGGAATACCTGAGGCTGCATAATTTATATAAAAAAGAGATTTATTTGTCCCTTTGTTCCACTGGCTGTATGAGAAGCATGGCACTAGCATCTGCTTCTGGTGAAGGCATCAGAAAGCCCTCACTCATGGTGGAAGAGGAAGGGGAGCAGCCATCACATGGGGAGAAAAGAGGAAGGAGGGGAGGGAGGTGCCAGACTCCTTTTAACAACCAGCTTTCTATGAGTAGAGTGAGAACTCATTCACCACTCTCCCCAGGGAAGGTATTAATGTACTCATGAGAGATCTACTCCCATGACCTGAACACCTCCCATTAGACCCCACCTCTATCATGGGGGATCAGATTTCAACAGGAGTTTTGGCAAGAACAAACAAGCCATATCAAAACTACAGCAGAAGTCTTGATCTTATGAAATCATTTTGAATCAGCACCTACACAAAGGATTCTTTTAAGATTGCTTAAATATGTCTGCAAAATAAAGTACCTTTTTATCCCTTCCAGATTAGTGGTTTGTATCATTACTAGACAATAATACCACTTCAAAGAGCAGTGGGAAAAGGGAATTTTTCTTTCAAAGGTAATTGCTCAACTGTAATTCATAATTGAAGGAATAAATAGATCTTTTTCTGACTATAGACTCTTAAGAGCAACATTGAAGACATTTCTAAATATAAAGCAACTTGGCTGGTCTTTAAAAAATTACATGGTAATGGAAGTGACCATTTTGTCACATGTTATGATAAGTGTGTCCTTGAAATGTTTGTGGATTTTTCTAATATGGATAGTTTTACCCTAAGCAAAATTAAATTTATAGAAAATATATGAATTAACTTTAATACAGGAAACAACTTTTAAAATGTTATGTCATTATAAATTTTATAAGTTATTCATAGTTTGGTATTATGTCCCCTTGCTTTTGGAAATAGTATACAATCTATTTTATTTTATCAAGGTTGCTCTTTGATAGTTAACTTAAAACATAAAATTTTTATTTTTGTTATAAATATGTTAGAGTGTATTATTTCCCTTCATGCTATCTTTAATGACTTCCAAGTTCACTGTTTAAAATTTTTTTGATATCTACTTCTATTTGGTATTTTGATGGATTTATATTTTATAGCCACTTAAAATATAAAGATAGCAAAGTCCATATTTCCAATAAGAATTATTATAGTGATAATATAGTCAAAGTTTTATTTTTTTTTTCCCTAGGAAAAAGCAATTTTCCACTTTTTGAAATATGAACTCAAATAAAAAAGCTTTAAAAAGTTATTTATAGTATTTGAATTACAATGTGAAAATTACGTGCTTCCTATACAGATGATGTCTTTAGCCACAACCTTGTTCCTGGACTTCAGACTCCTACGTCTAATGACATACTTACCATTCTCTTTCTGCATGATTAAAAAAGCATTTTCAACATATTTCAAAAATCATGCTCTGATGTTATGTTTTTCTACCTATAGAGTTCCCCACCTCAGAAAATGATAACTTGATTTTTCTGACTGATGGTAAAAGTCTTAAAGGTCTTAAAGACAATTTTTACTTTTCTTGATGTTTTACTCCCAATGTGTAATTGTATTTCAGCTGATCCTGTTATCCTTGTCTTCAAAATATATGCAGAGTGTTATCATTTCTCTCCACTTCCACTTTAACATGTCCCAAACCACCATTATTTTCTCATGAATTATTGTAACACCATCCTTACTGGTTTTTTACTTCCCTATAGTTTATTCTCCACATTGCAGCTAGAGCATCTTTATAAATATATTAGAGTATATAATTTGCTGGCGTATTAACTTTAATGACTTCCGAGTTCACTAATATAAAACTCCCAAGTCTTGCTGAATTCACAAATCTCATTGCCCACCACTCTGCTCTGTTTACTTACTCCAACTTCAATGCCAGACTTGCTCCTCCCTGGGGAATTTTCAATTGCTGGAGAGCTCTCTCATGACTTTATCTGCAGGGTTCATTCCTTCCCTTTCCATAGAACACTGTTTAAATATCTTTCCTTACCACTCTTCATGAAACACAATTCTGTTACTTGAACACAATTCATACCTTGAATATTTTTTCTTTATAATTCTTTTAATTAGCTGATACACGCTTGTTTGTTTAATTTCTGTTTTTACCCAGAAGAAAGTTCCATATGAAAAGGTGTTTTTTTGTTGTTGTTGTTTTCATTTTAGTCTCTGCTTTATACACAGCAACAAAAATAAAGACTAGCATATTGAAATGACACGATATATATTTTGGAAATAAATTGAAAGAAAAGTGGATTATACTTTTCTAATTGTAAAACCTGCAAGATAAGTAAAATGAACTTCTTAGTAAATACTCGAAACACTTTACTGATGCTGCTACATGCAAAATATTGTAACTTCAAGATGATAGTAAAAAATTCTAACAAGTATGTATTTTCAAAAGTCCATATATTTGATATTTAAACTGTCCTATTATGGTAAACAGCAAATAAAAAGAAAATAGTTTTTATTTATTTTAGTCATTTTAGTTTAATGTAGTTAACCTATACATATTATCATTTCAGTAATACTTTAAAAACTTGAAAAACTGCTCCATTATTTCTCGCCCTTTCTAATGGCATTATCTATTATTTCTAGACACTTGTATTATCAGTAGTCTCACTGAGCAGTTCAGTGTTCCTTAGAAAAGGTCTCTTCAAGCTTTTCTCAATATCTTTCCTCAGGATTCTTGTGGGAAATCTCAAACATTATTTCCTTGGTAGCATGCCTCTGAATAACCTGAAAGACAAAATTGTTACTTTCTCTGGGCTCTCACAGAAGTTTTTTCACAGCTCCATTAGATCTTCTATCTTAGCCTAGTTTAGTTTCCTATACATAGCAATCTCTTCCATGAGAAGATGTTTTAATAACCATGAATTTTCCTTTTGTGTTTTTATGATTGAACACAGTGCCTGTACCAATGACCCTTCTCATTAAATGTATTTGGGAACAATCTACATCTTTGTTCAATACGTCAGTGAGTAAATAAAAATATTCCATTGTTAAAAAAGACTATTAACGTATGCAATTATGATTTATCAATTAAAAAATTAAGTATTTTAGAAGTCATAAAGCAACTTAAAAATTACTGCACACAGCTTTCATAACTTCCAATCTAATTAGAAAAGTAAATTAAAAACTCTGAGAATATTATTCAGTGGTAATTCATGGATAAGGGCAAGGGTAGGTAATGCCTGAAGATACATGGAGTCGTGTCCTTATGAACTCTTGAGACTTTAGAAACTGAATTCAGCTTAATTCTCTAGAGATGCCTCTAGGATGCCTTATGTACGAGAAGTTAATTCCTTTTAATTGATTATTGATTGATTTATTGATAGTGTTCCATGGCATGGCTCTACCACAGTTTAAGAATTCAATCTTTGAAGAATATTTGGTTTGTTTCTGTGTTTTTTTGCATATTGTTAATAAAGCTGCTAAAATATTCTTATACAAGTTTATATGTTAGTATAAGTTTTCATTTTTCTGTGATATATATTCAGGAATGCAATTGGTGAATCATATAGTAGTAACATGTTTCATTTCTTAAGAACTTTTCCAATTGTTTATGAGAATCACTGCACTATTTTACATTCCCAACAATAATATATAAATGGTTCTATTTCTCCACATCTTTGCATGCATTTGGTTTTGTCAGTAACTTCTATTTTGGTTATTGTAATAGGTGTATAGTATTATCTCATTGTGGTTTTAATTTGCGTTTTCTAAACAGTTAATGATGAACATCTTTTCAGGTGCTCTGTGTATCCTCTTCAGCGAAATGTCTGTTTATATCTTTTGCAATTTTCAAATTGAGTTGTTTTGCATTTGTTTGGTTTGATTTTGCCCTTGATTTTTAGAATTCTTTCCTTATATTGAATGCTAGTTTTTGTGAAATATTGTGTTGGCATATATTTTCTCCCACCCTGTAGCTTATGCATTCATTACCTCAGCAAACTCTTTCAAATAAACTTTTAAATTTTAATGAAGTCTAGTTTTCCTATTATGAATTTGCTTTTGGTGTTCAGTTTAAGAAGACTACCTGTTTCTAGATCTGAAAGATTTGTTCTTTTTGCCCCAAAGTCTGTGAAACATTTTGAGTTTCTTTTTTGCATAAGATGTGAAACTAGGTTGTAAGTTATTTTACCAAAAAATATAAAAATACTCTAGCATCATTTGTTGAAAAGTTGTCTTTCCTCTATTGAATTGTTTCACTTGTGTAAACAAACATATAAAAACAAAAATAATACTCACATTGGTTAATTGGTGTTGATTCCTCTATTCTGTCCCTTTATCTATGTGCTTATACCTCTTTCAATACCACACAGTCTGGATTGTTGTATGTAAATAATAAGTTTTAAAATCAAATAGACTTTCTTCCTGCTTCAGTATTTTTCTCACAATTGTTTTTCTTTCTAGTGCCTCTGTCTTTCCCTTTAAATGTTAGAGTAATCTTTTTTTTTTTTTTTTCCAGAAGCTTGATTTATATTGGTGACAATATTGACACATGAATTCTGTTAGGACATCAATAAAGCTGACACATTTTTAATTCTGATGAAAATAACCCCAGGCATTCTGCAGCTGCCCTGAATAATTTTATTGGTTTCCCCAAACATATCAGACCCTTCCAAGGTACAAGTCTTCACATATTTTGCCCTGGACAGATGTCTTCAGTGGACAAAATACCACTTCTTATCAAAACCTGCCCCAAATGTTACCTCCTCCGTGAAGACTTCCCAGATGGATATGGTTAAATTAGATGCTTCATCTGATGCGTGTTCAAAGAAAAAAGAATAAGTGAATAAATACTTTAGATGTTCTCATTTAAAAACATATTTCTGTAAAATTTTGTATATACTATGGCTCTAGGTGGACAGATAACAATTTTATTATTTTTAACATCTGGCATATTGGTAATATCCAATAAATATTAAATGAATGAGCAAAAGAATGAACGAAGTGATGTATTAAATATGAAAAAGCAATATAATTTGTTTTCAAAATATTTTTAAAAGGAGCACTTTGCTAAATTTCAGCAGAGATA